>NC_061105.1:26718838-26748838 GCF_015104395.2 Macrobrachium nipponense
ATAGAAAACAAAACACACGCTTAATGTATATTCCAGAGCATTAAGGTTTATGAAAATGTTCAGGGTATCCTCAGATGTGAAATATCACAAGGATTTCACTGAGTAATTGCCCAAAGGCAAAGGTCAGAAGCAGAGAAAGCAGCTGCTGCTGACGAGAGAGAGAGAGAGAGAGAGAGAGAGAGAGAGAGAGAGAGAGAGAGAGAGTTGCTCATAACGTTTTGTGTTTGGGATTGAGATAGAGAAGGAGAGGGAGAGTGACCATCTGGGGTAAATATCTTCCTTTTATGAAGGCTGTAAAAGTTCAGCTGCTGTCAGTGTTCAGTGTCTCACTCACTTTTATGATTATATCGATTCATAAAGCATCAGATATCGCATAAAACCACTATTACAGATCTGAACAAGTGACCTAATCTCTAATTAAAATGTATTTGTGTTTGTGTGTGTGTGTGTGTCAAAACTACACCGACAGGATGACAGACTGACGAATAGCAAGGTTGGGTGAGAATGACGTCACACCATTGGATCACCCAATCACGGGAGAGATAAGAGTGACGTCACACTATCAGACAACCTAAAGCTCAACGGAATGCGAGTAACGTCACGACATCTGTTTAACCAATCTCAAGACAGGATGTGAGGGATGTCACATCATGGTGGGAGAACTTGGTGTCAATTTGAACGGGGCGATGGGGTTTCTCCGGACGAATTACGAGCAACCACGTTGTGACGTCAGAGGCCCGGGCTCCGCCAATTGGAAACCTGGCGAGTGTGATTACCAGTGACGTCACGATAATTGGAGCTCGCGAGGGGAAGTTTTTAGGCGTCAGTGTATGACTTCACGCCACTTCTAGGAAGCTTAGACATATGATTCATTCTAAGAAGAGCCGGAAAGTTCCTCATATAACGGCGTTCTATCAACAATATGATAATGTAACAATATGAATCACATTCCTTATTAAAATAAAGTGTCCTCTTGCACGAGGCGGAAGTTGAAAGTATCTGTAAGGCTATGACCCTTTAAAAGCAAATGCTCTTCAGATGATGATGATGATGATGATGATGATGATGATGAGGATGATGATTATTATTATTATTATTATTATTACATGATAAAATTACCCTGTAAGAGCAATTGCTTTTCCGATTATTATTATTATTATTATTATTATTTATTATTATTATTATTATTATTATTATTAATGTCTACGTCAACGGAGCTGAATAATTTATATTACCTTGAATAATGTCTGTATTGTTTCTCTGTCACTTTTTCTTTGTCCATTATAGATCATCAGAAACTTAAGGAATCTTTAAGGAAACAGAAGGAATTAAGAACAATTCTTCAAAGATGTCAAATTTCTGTCAATGAAGAGCGATCTCCGAGTGCTTCTTCCTTCTTAATGCTCATATATTTTCATGAACCTACCTGAAATGGCTATGAAATAGCTTCAAGAAAAAAAGGACTCCTTCCTGAAAAAAAAAAAAAAAAAAGTGTGAGTACTAACCCATGCTTATTTTGAAGCCGACAGTAAACCAAAGTTATAGTGAAAAAGACTAAGCTGACAGACAGCATGGCAGACCGAAATCAGCGTCGCTGTATAAAAGAACATTAAAAAACGGGAACAAACTTCAATACTCTTTCCTCAAGAGCCCTGTGTCGAGTTGCCATCAATCTTACCGAGATAAGTCATTCAAGGTTGAAGCTTGTTATGAATGAACATCTCTTAAGGAAAAAGGGGAACATGAATAAAGCCAAAGTTGGGTGTTTTATGTATAATTTAACAAAAATGAAAGTTTCGGAACATCGGTTCACTTAATAAATAGCCACGACTAGCCCAAACTTCAAAGAAAAAACAAAGAAAAGAATACAATTAGGAAAAAGTTGGTACTTTTCAAGTAAAAAGGGGTTAGAACGCCTCTTATCCAAGGGAAGGTTATATACAGCAAAAAGTGCTGAAGTGCTTTTCATTATCATATTGATTAAAAGTTATTTTCATTCATATTTCTATGGAAACACTGCGTGATCTTCTAACTTGGCTGACGTGGTTAGCAAGCAACAGTTTATCCCTTAATCTGTAAGACTATCAATAGAGCACAGAGGGAAAGAGGACACCATGAAGTTGTTGAGCGTACACGAATGCAAATAACTTTCAACTTGAGTTAAGTGGAGCAGTGTAACATCAGAAAGAGACGAGAGTCGAAGTGGAGGGAATTTATAAGTGTTGCATCACCGACCGCAAAACTGCTTATGCCGACTAGAGAAAGCTTTCAAGTTTTACCATAATCGGCGCTCTGCAGGGACGGGCCTGAGATCGCAACTATTTGAGGAGCCTTTTCTGTCTGGTTTTCATTCATCTGGGTCTGTTATCTTCTTTTAATCATTTGTAACTCCAACATTCTTGGTTTTTCGGTACTGACGTGGAATCACGTTCCATCTAAGAAAAACGAATTCTCTAAGCGAGAAACATAGGATGACCATTTACCCCCGAACTGGAAAAAACTTAATTGAATCACTACGTCTCTTTGCAAGAAATAATGCTTTCCCCGAAAAGGAAATTTCATAAGAACATTTTCGGCTATGGCTATAAAGAAGATGGCAACATGTTCTTAAAAAGATAGTTAAAGATGCTGTAATGTATTTTTTCTGTTTAGTGGACTCTACAAAATCATTCCAACCAATAGATTAAATGGGAAAAGAATAGCAAATAGCAATCTCTGTATATTCTGGCCACAAGAGAATAGTCAAAAGATGGCTTTTACATATAAAAGAGGCCGAAATTTGCGGTTTCTTATATCCAAATAATCACTTGTCATCAGGGTGACATATATATATATATATATATATATATATATATATAATATATATATATATATATATATATATATATGTGTGTATTTTTTTTTGAACGGGCATATGTTAACACCTCTGACTCGTATGTAAATCCAGAAGAAGATTAGCAGTGCGAAACAAATTGACCACATCGTTCACTCAAACGAGAAACAGCCCGACTTCAGAAACAAAGCTAAGCTCATCCAAGAATATTTGAATACGAGACGAACTGACTCTGACAATGCAAAAATTCCGTTCTCTCGCTGTTGACCTGAACTGTGAATCGTGTGCATGTTAAGTAGTCGCCTGTGGTGAATAGCAGCTAAGAGGGATAAGAGTTTGGGGCTAGCAACCTCAGCCCAGAAAATAAATTTTCATGCTAAATCATTCACCATTCCATCTATCTTACATGCAGAACTACACAAAAGGACAAGAGCTGGCGAGGAATAAAGAAAACAAATAGTTTCAAGTACTTTGGTCTCGCCATAATAAAACAGGGTGGATGTGAGGTACAGATAAGTGGAGATAGGTTTCAGAGGTCATCCTTGACAAGAAGATTCCTTGGAGACTTGGGATTAAGGTCTATAGAACAGTGATCAGACCAGAAAAAAAGAAGGGGTCCTGGAAAAGATAGAGATGAGAAGCTGAGATGGTTCCTTAGAGTGCCACTGCTGGACATAATTGAAACATAGTCAGGGAAGTAGGATGAGGTGGTTGTTACGAACCCCGAGAGGTCCAAAGGTTCGATATTATGATAAACAAAAAGAATTCAACACCAACAGTTGAAACTGGGGATACAAATATAGAAAGATACACAAACAGAACAAAGGTTTATTTACAAGCTTACTAATAAAGATAAATGCAGAATGGTTTCTCCTATTTACATTACAAAAGAATACTTACTGGCAAGTTTTTCGGCTGTCTGAAATCAATGCTCAAAGCGATGGCTTCACAAAAGGAGAACTGTAACTTCAGACATCTTCTTGACTCCGTATTGCAGAAAACAATGTCTATCCTCGATACTCGAAGGGCAGGTTACTCCTCAAAACCTCTTGTAGAACGTTTCTTCTCTGAAGGCTTGCTCAACGTCGAAATACCTCTGTCGTCCTCTCTAACTGGACGACTTGACTCGAATCTGGCCAAACTCTCGTGCACCGATTTCCTCTCTTATCCTTCGTCTGTTCCTTTGTCTCTAATCTCTCTCTGATGATCTGATGATCTCTGCTGGCCTCTCACTGATGATTTCTGCTACTGATCTCTCTACTTCTTCAGGGCACATATATATATATATATATATATATATATATATATATATATATATATATATATATATATATATATATATATATATATATATATATATATATATATATATACTATATATATACTATATATATATATATATATATATATATATATATATATATATATATATATATATATATATATATATATATATATATATTCGGCGATCTGGGGCGGGGCTGAAGGGGGCGGAACATAACAGCAAACGTCACAGATTCCCGAGTAGACCGAAACTTCTTAGAAGAATCTCGACGAAATGTTGCATCAGAAATAACGGCGTTTCTCACGGCGTGTGTTGCGTTCCACAACACGCCTGGCGATTCTAGAACCATCAAGAGAAAAGGCGCCTCCAACACGTGCACGAATGCCTCCTTGCTGCAGAACTTCTCGAAGATGCGTTTTCCTTTCCTTTAACTTATAAAGCAATTACCATGACACGTTCCCCCAAAAAGAAAAAAAATGAAATCAACTGATTTTATTTTTTCCTAAAGAGAAACAAGAATCGAAGCAGGGGAACAATTCTGCATAAAGCTTTAATCCAGTTAACACGCACACTTCACTCACACACCCACTTGTGCCAAAACAGAAAATGGTCGTCAGGCTACTAATTCTGAAAAATCTCTAGAGAGGCTATCAGCTACAACATTATCCTTGTCTCTTAATTTTCGTTTTCTGAACTCTGATTAAAACTTCGAAATTCTTAAGCACCTCTGAGTTTTTCTCAAAACTAAATCCTCTCTGTGACACCGTTGCTATGGACACGGGCGGTGGCCAAGGTATGGGGCATTCTTTATAATTCCTAATCAACTTTACATGCATCCACTTTGCTCTATGCTTACCCATGTCTATCAAATAATTTAGATTTCCCCTCTTCTCTAACACTGAAAAAGGACCTTCGAACTTATAAGATAAAGTGGGAGCTTCTTTCTGGACTAATACTAAAACTTTATTTCCCACAGAACCTTCTCTCTTTTGCTCTAAGATCATGTTTCCGTTTAGTCTTCCCTTGACTCTCACTCTCGTTCTCTTTCGCTAGTTGCCAAGCACTTTCGTTCTCCTATGCTAGTTGCCAAGCATCTCCTAAATTGTTTTTATAATACTCTAGATTAGTTATGTAGTCTTCACGACCTTCTTTAGGCATTAAGTTACATTTTAGCATTTCCAAAGGACCTTTAGCGGTGTGACCGAAAACCATCTAGATAGGACTAAATCCTGTAGTGTCATTCGGTGCCAAACTTAAAGCTAATAGAACAAAAGGTAACTTTTCTTCCCAGTCACATTCAAAGTTACTGCACAGTTTTCGTAAGCAACTCTTTAACGTTTGATGAAACCACTCCACAATGACTTGTGATTCGGGATGATAAGGTGTGGAAGTTACGAGTTTAATGCCTAACTCTTTCATTCTATCCTTGAAATACTTGGAAACAAAATTACTACCATTTTCACTCTGTATAGTATGAGGCAGACCAAACTTAGAAAAATAATCTAACAATCGTACGGTCCTTGCGTTACAGTTTCTTACGGGTATCGCCTCGGGATAGCAAGTTAGTCTATCAATGATTGTCAACAGATATATATTCCCTCCCTTACTTCTAGGCAACGGTCTAACCATATCGATAACTACATTCTCAAAAGGTTCGCCTACTGAAGGAATATTACACAACGAAGCTCTGGGAATTACTTGATTCAGTTTCCCGGCAATTTGGCATTCATGACAGTTTAAAATATACTTCTTAACGTCACTCTTCATTTTAGGCCAAAAGTACGCCCTACTGATACACCTGAAAGTTTTATTTACTCCTAAATGTCCTTGCTCATCATGTGCTAACTTCAACACTAGCTCACGAAGCTTCCTAGGAACCACTAATTGTTTGGTGATTTCCCCTTTACTACCTGACTTAGGATGAACATAACGACACAAGACTTCGTCCTTTAAACAAAACATTTCCTTACACACATTATCGAGATCATCATCCAACTCACATTAAAAAATTTGGGTTAGTGTCTCATCCTCTCTCTGAAACTTGACTAGCTCATCCTTATTCATAAGGTTAGTGCCAAATTCATCACCGTAACTAATACTTGATACCACGACATCGACTACGTTACTCTCGACAGCTACACCTTCCCTTTGGCTATCACTATCAACGATAGAGTCAGGTTTCTCAGCCACACTCATGCCAAGATCAACCTCGCCACCCCTATCACACTCGTTCGAATCTACAAACTCACTCTCGTTCGAATCCACAAACTCACAATCGTTCGAATCCACGAACAAATTATGACCGTAGTCTAGGCCTGTATCTAAACCTGACCTAGTTACTACCATTTCAGGCACTGGAATATCCCTCACAACATTACCGACAATAATTTTAACGCCATCAACAGGCAAACTGGCAACAACTGCAAGTTTCACTTCTTCTGACACTACTTGACTTTCTTAATTCAATTTCAACAAAGGACAAAGAACACAAGTGTTAGGAAATCCACCTAACATGACTTTTTCTTCCATATTGATTTCTACCCTGTTTGGCACACTCTCTCTCCTAATCAGTGAGACAGCAGCTCCTGTGTCTTGAAGCAAGACTACATCTCTCGAATCTACTCCTCCAAGAGAGGAAACTACGCCTCTGACAGAAATTCACCAAAAATGTTCTTAGTTTCTCTCATCACATCATTCCTACTTGACGAAAGGTTCACTAGAGACACTGGTTTCTTACCATCCTTCCTTTCTACTGCACAATGTCTCACTAAATGCCCTTTCCCATTACATCGGAAACAAGATAATTCTGAGCCACTAGATGCCACTTTACTCTTACAAACCTTAGACGTATGACCAGGTTTTCCACATGTATAACAGGAATAGTCACTTTTACTCACATTGCTATTACTAGAACTGAAACCTTTACCGCTTTGTACTTTACCAGACGAAGGATTATTTCGCTTCTTACTGACACTTAAATTATGAGTCAAACTATTCGTCTGCTAACCTAGTTGCTCCTGCAAATGATACTTCTCGCCTATCTTCTATATAAAGTTTAATCTCAGGGGATACGTTATCTTTGAAGATTTCTAACAACACTAAGTTCTTCATACCATCAAAATCCTCGAATTTAGCAGAAGTTAACCATCAAAAACCAGCCTTTCTAACTTCTAACAGTATTCTACGTACGTAATATTCTCGTCCCTTCACAAACTTCTAAATTTCTTAAGGTACGCATCCGGTACTAGCCTATACGCGCTAAGAACAGTTTCTTTCACGATATCATAATCATCACATTCCTCCTTAGACATACAACTATACACATTAACCCTCTTACGCCGAAGCCCTAAAAATCAAAACCTCTCCTGTATGCCGGCGCCGGTTTGGAGTGAGCGCGGAACCGGAAAAAATAATTTTTTCAAAAAATCACAGCGCGCTTAGTTTTGAAGATTAAGAGTTCATTTTTGGCTCATTTTTTTTTCATTGCCTGAAGTTTAGTATGCAATCATCAGAAATGAAAAATAATATCATTATCATATGTAAATAATGCGATATATGGTAGCGAAAAAAAAAATTCATAGATAATTGTATTCAAATCACGCTGTGCAAAAAACAGTCAAAGCTAACGAGTTACTTTTTTTTTCGTTGTATTGTACACTAAATTTCAATCATTTTGATATATAATTCATAGTAAAACAATAAAAGCAACACCGGAAAAATATTATCACAAAATGATGTACGAATTCGTAACGAGCTGACGTAAAAAATGTTATTTTCAAAAATTCACCGTTAATTCTAAATAATGTTTTCTAGAGACTTCCAATTTATTTCAAATTAAGACAATGATTGAATATTACGATACTGTAAGAGTTTTAGATTAGAATTGCAGATTTCGACCATTTCGGACGAGTTAAATTTGACCGAATGTCGAAATTTTAATATATATATTTTTTCATATGCACATATTTCGAAGATGGAAAAAAAAAAGCTACAACCTTCAATTATTTTTTATTGTATTCTTCATGAATTTGCGCACATTTTGATATATTAAACTCTATAAAAAGGCTAATATGAAAAGGAGCAAATATTAGGATACTGCCATGTACGTATTTCGGAGACTTGCGGCCGCGAATCGGCGCGCGGAGTGAAGGTAAATATATTTTTCAAAAATTCACCATAAATCACAATATGTTTTAGAGACTTCAAATTTGTTTTCAAAATTAAGAAAAATGACGGAATATTACTAGGCCGTAAGAGTTTTAGCTTACAATTGCGTTTTTCAACTATTTCGGTAGAGTCAAATTTGACCGAACGTGGTTTTTTTTCTATTTATCGTGATTTATATGCAAATATTTCGAAAAAAGAGAAAAGCTACAACCTTCAATCATTTTTAGTTGTATTCTACATGAAATTGCGCACATTTTCATATATAAAACTTTATGTAACAGCTAATTTTAAATGGTGCAAACATTTCGACAATCGCACAAAAAAATTCTGATTTTTTCGGAAGAGTTACCGCGCGAACGTAATTTTTTATTTTTTCATAAATTCACCATAAATCGAAATATTGTGCTAGAGACTTCCAAGTCGTTGCAAAATGAAGGTAAATGATTGAATATTACTAGAATATAAGAGTTTTAGCTTACAATTGCGTTTTTCGACCATTTTCGGTAGAGTCAAAGTTGACCGAAAGTTGAAATTTTGCACTTAACGTTATTTATATGAAAATATTTCAAAACTGATAAAAGCTACAACCATGGGTTGTTTTTTGTTGTATTGTGCATGAAATTGCGCACATTTCCATATATAAAACTTTATGTAACGGCAAATTTTTTAAAAGGGTGCAAACATTAGGACAATCGCACGAAAAAATTTATCGGAAGAGTTATCGCACGAACGTAAGGAAAAAGTTTTTTCATAAATTCACCATAAATCGAAATATGTGCTAGAGACGTCCAATTTGTTGCAAAATGAAGGCCAAATGATTGAATATTACTATAATATAAGAATTTTAGCTTACAATTGCGTTTCTCGACCATTTCTGTAGAGTCAAGTTGACCGAAGGTTGAAATTTTTGCACTTATCGTTATTTATATGAAATATTTCAAATTGATAAAAAGCTACAATCATGAGTATTTTTTAGTTGTATTGTGCATGAAATTGCGCACATTTTCATATATAATACTTCATGTAAAGGATAATTTAAAATGGTGCAATAATTATGTCAAAGTGACGAAATAATTTCCGAGATGTGTCACTGATACTTTTTAGTGCGATAAGAAAGAAATTCGCGCTTGC
Source organism: Macrobrachium nipponense (assembly GCF_015104395.2). Lineage (NCBI taxonomy): Eukaryota > Metazoa > Arthropoda > Malacostraca > Decapoda > Palaemonidae > Macrobrachium > Macrobrachium nipponense. The sequence continues at coordinate 26,728,255 of NC_061105.1, forward strand.
GCGCCTGCGTAGCGATTGTAAACAAAACAACGCCTTGATCCGTGAACTCCCAGCATCCCCCAAGGCGCGTGATACAAAAGTTTTCGGCTGGTAGGCCTATAAGTATTTTTCCGCGAATTTTTAAAAAAACTTTTTTGAGCCGACGTATGATACGTCCAATCGGCATACGGGAGACATTTTGACTCGACGTTTAATACATCCAATCGGCGTAAGAGGGTTAAGTGCCCTACCACTCAAAACTGACTGTAAATATAAAGTCCACATTTCTTTAGGAGAACCTACTCTTTCCATTAACTTCTCAAAACACATGAAATATGTCGTTACATCTTCCTCATCAAACTTTGGTACTAATTTCAACACTGCACTCATACCTAACCCACCAACTCCACTTTCGTTCTCGCCTGACTGACTGTAATGAGTACTTTGCCTTAACCGTGCAATTTCCAACCCATGCATACGTTCTTTCTCTCTTTCTTCCTGCTGCATTACCAACATTTTTCTCTCTTGCTCTTGCTGCATTTTCATTGCTTCTCTCTCTTGCTGCATTTCCATTGCTTCTCTCTCTTGCTGCCTTTCCATTGTTTCTCTATCTTGATGCATTTTCATCACTTCTCTCTCAGCCGCTCTTTCATCTCTCTCATACTTTTCCCTTTATTTCCTTTCAACATATTCACGGAGATCATTCCCAACTCAATAAACTCTTTCACCATCACACTCATTTTGGTTCTTTCTATATTCTCCCTGTTTCAAACTGTTACGGTGCCGAATAGCCTAGCAAGGCCCACTATGTTACGAACCCCGAGAGGTCCGAAGGTTCGATATTATAATAAACAAAAAGAATTCAACATCAACAGTTGAAACTGGGGATACGAGTATAGAAAGATACAGAAACAGAACAAAGGTTTATTTACAAGCTTAATAACATAGATGAATGCAGAATGGATTCTCCTATTTACATAACAAAACTCAAATCTTACACTGCATGAACTGGGTAAATTGTGAGGTAATAAAAATACTTGTTGGCAAGTTTTTCAGCTGTCAGAAATCAATGCTCAAAGCGATGGCTTCACAAAAGGAGATCTGTAACTTCAGACGTCTTCTTGACTCCATATTGCAGAAAACAATGTCTACTCTCGATACCCGAAGGGCAGGTTAATCCTCAAAACCTCTTGTAGAGCATCTGTCGTTCTCTCTAACTGGAGGACTTGACTTGAATCTGGCCAAACTCTTGTGCGCCGCCTTCCTCTCTTATCCTTCATCTGTTCCTTCTTCTCTTATCTCTCTCTCATGATCTCTGCTGGTCTCTCACTCATGATCTCTGCTGCTGATCTCTCTACTTCTTCAGGGCACATATATATATATATATATATATATATATATATATATATATATATATATATAATATATATATATATATATATATATTCGGTGATCTGGGGCAGGGCTGAAAGAAGCGGAGCATAAGAGCGAACGTCACAGACTCCCGAGTAGACCGGAACTTCTTAGAAGAATCTCGACAAAATATTGCATCAGAAATCGCGGCGTTTCTCACGACATGACAGCACATGTTGCGTTCCACAACACGCCTAGCAATTCTAGAACCATCAAGAGAACAGGCGCCTCCAACACATGCGCGAATGCCTCCTTGATGCAGAACTTCTCGAAGAAGATGCATTTTCCTTTCCTTTAACTTATAAAGTGATTATCATGACAGTGGTATAGTCATGTGGTTTGAAGGGATAAAGATGCTCCGGTTGAGAAAATTGACAGTATATGGTGGTAGAAGAAGCAGGGGGATTAAGGCCACATGAAGAAGATTCACTCTTTCATTTACACATTCCCACACATATTTTGCCTATATCATAAACCGGTAGTGCTTCTGCAACATCCGTCCTCAACAACCTCAATTTCCATCTCTATCACTTATGTCATGACTGTTTACTAGGTCTATACCTTCCACAAGAAGCTTTTCCCTATTCTGTCGTATATCTGTCAAGGCTGCTTCATCATCAACGCATGATCCAGCAGCCATCTTACTTCTTTAAACCAATTTCATTTTCCCTTATCATTCTCTCTTCTATCTATTCTACTTTCTCAAGGAAAAACCTACAGTATACATTCCTTGATTTACTAAGTAAGGACGTAATGTTCACCCCCCTAATTTTTTTGTGTCCTTTATAACCTAAACTTTTGATAAGAAGGTACATTTCTTTTGAACCTTTTCGTCTTCCAGGCATACCTCACACATCCTGCCAAATGCATTTTCTTTATAGTCTCTCTTTGTGCATATTTTATTTGTGCATGCATTGCTCATTAGGCTTTGTTTTGCGATTTTTATTTATTTCCAAAGTTTTCACTCAGATTTAAATTTTCGATGTACTCAACATTTTTTTACACACATTTGCCTTGAATGCTTTATTCTTCCATGGCCATCTATTTTGTTCCTAGCAACTCCACTTCAGATAATCCCTATTATTTCACAACATTATCATTCATCACTTTATTCTATTTTAAACCGCTGCTGTGCCTAAACACTCCCTGCTACATCCGTGACTCCTTCCTTGACGATTTGCACTGCTTATGAAGCACCATTTCATTACTTAAAATCTTACCCAATTACCACGCAACTTCTCTGTTTATGCTATTTTCACCCCCCACAGATTCCCGATACAGCTTCTGTCAACTTATACTTTTACATCAAGCAGGTATTGAACACATATACCTCCTGCCAGTCCACTTCACACCGTTCTATCTATTAAATTACCCTTCAAGCTATTGTATACCAATACAACAAACCATACTCTCTCTCATAACTAATTTTATGAATACTGTTTTATTTTTCATGTATTTACGGATATTTCCAACAATCAATACCCTGAGGACTAAGAAAAATAATCACATTCTTTAAATGTTTATGAAGATAAAATAAGAACCCTTTCTTGAATGAAAATCTTGGTATACCATTGGAAAATACACTTGACATCTTTTAGCTTTACGAGACCTACTGTCTTCGTCGCCAGAGGCAATAGGGGAACTGAATTATTCTGAACTGCGACAGTTATGCTTCTCATCTGCTGCTCCAGATGAGCACTACAATTACAGCAAATAAGAGTAGTCAAGAGCGGAAGATCAAACAGATGTAAATAATCAGTCTCATTAGAAAACTTTATTTTAATTTCATTACTCTAACGACGAAGACAGGATAGTCCTCATAAATCTTAAGGATTTCCAGTGTAATTTTTAACAATATACCAAAAGTTACACTCAAGGAAAGAGTGTCGTGTTATACTCAATCAATACCTCTTAGACCAAATTTTCACAGCATCCAGTACAAGTCAGATACACCACCTCTTCGTCATTTTTCTAGCTTTGCGTAAAATCACTCCTTGCAGTCACACCCTTCCTTTTTCTTAACTCACTTAGACTTTAATTTACACTCAAAAACCCAGCATTTTTCTAATCCCGGACTATTTTCCATTACTATTACAATACAGTTAATGTTGCCTATGCCATTCTTCACATTCATCCTGACACTACAAGTCCTTTTACTTTGGGTGTTCTAACTACCATAGCATCCGTCACTTATATTCTGGAACAGCTCAGATTATATACATTTTCTTTTAATTTCCACTACACTCACATGTATTCAGAACCTGATAATTAATATTCTATTTTCATCCTGCTTTTTGGTGAGTTGATAATTTTCCACCTTCTAATAGGAGTTAAGACTTTAGGCCACGATCATTTTTTTTTTTTTTTTGTCTCAAGCTACTAGCACAATCCAGGTAGTACTGTACATCTATATTTTCTTAGATTACTGTGAAAATTCACATATATATATATATTATATATATATATATATATATATATATATATATATATATATATATATATATGCATATACGAGCATTTGTCACATAAACTCTAGATTTTGTATATTCACTGTCAATCGCTACTTCCAAACCAGTCATCGGTTTGAATCATGCCTGGGACGAAACACTTATCAACTGTAATTCCCCTTAGGTCTAAGTTATACCAAAGGAATAGCGAACTAGATCTGTGAAATATATATATATATCTCACTGAACTGTTTTTTTTTTTCTGACAGGGAATTGCACCTAAGAAAAGCCCAACAGATGCAGCCACATTCAGAATTTAAGTACCAAATCGTGGACTAATCTCCTGAGAAGTAAGTTTTCTATAGTACATCAGCAGCACATTATGCCCATTTCGCAAACTTCACCATTCACCCTTATTTAGCATGTGTACTAGCGCATCATGGATATTAAAACCTTTCCTCTCCAGTACCTCTTCCACCCCATCAATCCAACTCTAATTTGGCAATTTTCTCCTTTTTCCTATTAAGTTTTCTGAATCATCTATACCTCTTTCAACAAATTATCATTACCCATTCCTTTCGGATGACAAAACCATCTTAGAATACTCTGATTCATCCTTTTACCTACTTTCCCTACGCTATTGATTCATATCATGCTGCATATATCAAACAAATAATTTATTTCAATATCTTTAAACTTTATCTTATTTATGTCAATTTTACATCCACAATTCACTTCCATAAATGAGGGTTGGATCAACCATCTATGCAAATATTCCCACTTTGACTTCCATTTGCAGACGATTCAATTCTCTTCCAGATTTTATTTTGTATAAGCACCACTACCTGCCTTGCTTCATCACCTATACTGTGACATACCTCTTCTCTCGTCTATTTTATCATCTATATATTAACTTTCACTGCTTCATCTTCTTGCTTTTTGTTTACTCTTTTAACATTACTCTTCCTCTAAGTCTTCTTCTCTTGCAAAAACATTTTTATAAGTCTTTTAGCTGTGTCTGCAGTTACTGTTCACTATCTTCAGTCAGCAGAGTAATATCTGTAAACATCAACTATTACATATTATATCCATGACTATCCTACAACTATGCACCTACATCTTTTGACCTTTCTTTGATTTTGCAGATCACTCCATCCCTAGAAATTCTGAACAACCGTAAAATCATAACATATCTTCGTCTCAGATCCACTTTTATACCAAACCATTTACTCTCCCACTTACATATTCTGACACCAATACTTTATTGATATCATAAAAAATTTAAGTAGATTACCGACCTATACTAAACATCTTCATTGGCCTCCACATTGTATCTATTGGTTCTAAAACAAGAGTGTTCTAGGTGCACGCGTTATACATACATCATTTTACCTTTACTTTCAAACTAGTTCATGTGAGTGCTTTATAATAAAAACCTATTCCTTGAATTATCCCTTGCTGTTTGCAATTGATTTGAGGTTTTCCTCCTGTTACACTTTTCACAACTTTTTACGCTCAATTTTCGTTTCAGCTCTGAAATAAAGTTAGTTGAATTATGTTTATCTAATAACGTATTTTCATAAGCAAAAATTCGGGTGTAGTATTCTGCTAACTAGTTAACTTTCACAATCAAAATGGTAGGATTTTAATTGTGAAAGTAAAACACTCATTACACCTGAATCTCTCTTGCATCCAAATATGACTCTAAAATCTTACTGCAAAAATCAGTAAACCATCCAGATTTCAAATTCTTGACAGCAGTACAAAGAAACGATCAGGATTCGAGTTCAGGACACAACACGGAAAGTTCAAGATCCTGAGGTCAAGACAAAAAGAGGGTGAATTGGTTTAGATGAAACTCGTCCAGTATGATAAATTATTTATGCTGTTAATTGGTGTCGTCAGTGATCCCGGTAACTGCCTGCAAGATTATTTGCAAAGAGTCAGTCTATCAGCCTTCCTACTGAATTTCTTCCCCTCAAAATTTGTTTATAAAACGAGCTCCTTCTTTAATTTCTACCTCCTCGGTCACATTCTTCCCCCCCCCCCCCCCCCACACTCCATTCCCTTCCTCAACATCCAGCATAACTTCTACGACTCTCCCTTTTCCCTCCCACAAAGTAAAAGAACTAAAACTTCCTCTCTGTTTTTCTCGTCTTCCTAAAAATCGTTTATTGCATGCACCTTAACATTCCCAGCGAATTTCAGCCGCCCCCCCCCCACCCCCTCACATCCCTGGAGGGTCTTAGCGTACGGCTACCCTTCAATCTGCCTTCCCTACCCAATCATACCAGGCTCTCTCCCCCATTCACCCCCCCCCCCCACCCCCCCCCCCCCCCCCCCCCCGCAACTAAACCTCCTCTAAGAATCCCGACCCAGGAACGTTGCCTCACAAATGATCCCGGGCTTGTTACACAACTCTAGATAAACAAATATCCCCTCCTCCCCCCATCCCCTCCCTTCCCCCATTGACCCCTTACCCTCATGAGCGATCTTTAAGCTGCAGCTGATTCGAGAGAAAACATGCTCTTTTTAGGCCATTTCACGATTGCGGGCGTTCGAGCGCGTCCTTGCTTTCACAGACAAACACACACTTGGTCACGAACATGCACGTAATGAATCCCATGTGTTGAAATTACTTGAATGGTTTTGCCTGAAAAGGCAGTTTGTTTATGTCACCTCGCAAGCACAGTACGAAGTTATTCAAAGCTGTGAGTAGTGTAGTAGCTTTAGTTTTCCTCTCTTTGGGAAAGGAAAGCTTAAGGTTAGATGTCATTTGATCAACTTAAGCTGCGTTGTCTTTATATATCTTTGCCATATATCGCTGAGTATTGAACATCATTTAATAATTAACTTACAGACTAAAGTCATTAGTATGTATCTGCTCTGCACTTTTTTAGCTTGTCTTTTTAAACTTTTTCTGAAAGTATGAAAAAGAAAACGCTTCTCTCTTTTACGAATTGTAATTTTTCCATTTTCATACCACCATTCATATGTATCATGATTTTTACTTTAAAGCCAGAGTTTGAAATATTTTAAATATGCTTGAGCATTATCCTAAAAGGGTATATTCTTAAATCTTTAGAAAAGCAAAAGAAAAATCAAATAATATTTTGAAGTCATTCGGCGAACATTAGGTATTTTCCTTTTTAACACTTGAAAATAGTCCCCAAATTGTTGGCGAAATGATTCTCTTTTTCCTTGCTTCTGAATAAGAAAACAAATTGAAGAAACAGGTTTCGGTCCTTTGAGTGACAAGGTCACCCCTTCTGAGAAATGGTGACTCTGAAAGGATATAAGGATGACTCAACCAGCTTTCTTCGGGCACCATCGGGGCACTGCTATCACTGCCACTGGCAAACGAGACTCGTCGCCCTCGCCCTCGGAGGAGCACCGGGACCAGTGCCTCTATACATTCTTAGACCTTACGAGCGGTCAGACACATACACACAGCTTCTTCAGTGCTCACTTGCTCGTACTCCCTCCCTTCCTCCCTCCCTCCCTCCCTCCTTCTCTCTCTCCCTCTCTCTCTCTTTCTCACACTCGACCTTCTTCGTGGCTCAAGTGTTGATAATCACTTTCCTTGAAGTTTGCGTTCTCGAGAAGTGCCTTGTCCCGAGAGTCAGCTCTTGCTAGTCGATTTTTCAAGTTCAAGTGGTTTAGAATTCGAGGGTCGATTTGGCGAATCAGAGGTCGATCTGCTACTGAATTTTTGTTGGCCGAAGAAGGAAACCTATTAACAATCTTCCTAGTGTAGCGAAGACGCCTTTGGTTTGGATTTCATTCCTTAGTGACGACCGTCCCTCGTTAGAATTGTGCAATACCGAGTCGATTAGTGAAGAGAGCGTTTCGCGTAATTCAAGGTGTCCTGTGTACGTCACTCCTGACTAAGGTTGAGTGAGTGACACTTGGTATATGACAAACTGAGTGCAAACATACTTTATACTCGATGGGCTGGTGTAAGTGATATATTAGAAATGGAAAAGTAAAACTAAGGAAAATAATTCTAATGACGCGAAAATGTCTTGTCCCCTGACAGGGACTTTTCGAGAAGAACGATGAATATCCTGGTGAGTTCGAGTAAAGAGAGGTTCCAGTTGTAATCAGGTAATGGTGATGTGACATTTCGAAAAGGATAATGGACTGGAATTTTCAATCTCTAGAGATCGTTTTAGAATTTTAAAAACCATCTTACAGTGTTAGATTTAATTAAAATAATATAAACTGTTATCCAGATAAAGAAAGGCTGGAATTTTGAAATCCAGTGAGTAGCTTTTAGAAATTATCAGTACCTTACGGAGAAAACTTAATACTGACATAACAAGACAGAACATTTAGCATCTGAAAATTAATTTGAGGAGGACAAGACCACAGAATCTTCTGTCTTGAGTATTTTTCTTAAATAATACGAAAATCCGCTTTTTGGAAAGATTTCAAATCCTTACAAAATCAAAGGAAAAATTCAAGACGAAAAATCCATTCAACCGGATATTGTGTAATTCGATCATATACCACAGCTTATAGTGCTGACTTATAGGCAACTAATTAGGTTTGTGTTCTTGAAAAAACAGGTCAAGGTCACAAACTGGAGTGATAAGATGAAGAGGCTGGAAGATGCCTTCTTTATCCTTCTAGGATTCTTCCTCTTGTCCTTTCCACGAGTTGAAGGACTCCCGGACAGTAGAACTGCAACAACTGCCGATTTCTACATTTGGACAGAGGAGGTGAGCCTCGCCCCTCAAGGCGAGCCCCTCCCAGAGGACTTGCCCCTTTGCAAGAATGGAGAGGGGCAAAATGGGTGTTTGCTTCAATCTCAAGAGCCCATGGTGAGTAGTACTGCGTGGCATCATTTATTTGCTTTTTACTTTACTTTCTACTTAATTATGTGTTGATTTATCCATACAGCTATATATATATATATATATATATATATATATATATATATAAGATATATATATATATATATATTATTCATATATTATTAGGAGACAGAGGAAGGCGACGGCCTGTAGGACACATCAGCGTGAAGGTGGACATTGGAAATGTTGTAATTCATTTTAATTCTTTATTTCCTACGTTTCGTAATATCTTTATTACATCTTCAGGGAATCTGTCAGACAATAAATAAAATTACTTTAAAAATTACTTTAAAAATACTTTAAAAATTACTCTAAATTTCACCATTTACAAATTACAACACAATTAAAAAACACAGAAACAAAACAAAAAAAGACCAAAGACCGCTAACCAACCTTATGCAGAGAAGGAAAGAGACAGAATAACTACACATAAATAAAAGTTAGAATCATTATTTGTTAAACAACTGGTTCCCCAGTTAAATACCCAGACCTCCTCCACACAACTGTACCTGAGCTAACTGTTATTTATGTATTGTTATTCTGTCTCTTGCCTTCTCTGCATAAGGTTGGTTAGCGGTCCTTGGTCTTTTTTTGTTTTGTTTCTGTGTGTTTTTTTAATTGTGTCGTAATTTGTAAATGTTGAAATTTAGAGTAATTTTTAAAGTAATTATATTTATTGTCCAACAGATTCCCTGAAGATGTAATATAGTTATTACGAAACATAGGAAATAAATAATTAAAATTAATTACGTTTCCAATGGTCTACCTTCACCCTGATATATATATATATATATATATATATATATATATATATATTATATATATATATATACGTATATAGTATATATATACATATATAGAGCAGGTAATACGGAAAAAAGGTCAGTACCTGTGTTCATTATATGTTTAATTGGCTGATGTTTCAGGACCTTCTTTGTCTCATTCTCAAAGCTGTACAACTGAAAAATAAAAGTGGTCGCAACGGAAAATCTCAAGAGGTACAGAGCTGACATTGTCTGAATATTTGATTGGGGAACTACCAATTGGATGAAGTATCGACAATTGACGGACATTTGAAACCTTGCCAGTTATTTGAAAATCTTTGTAATCAATGTCCTGTTCACAATATTTGGCGTGATCTCTCTTAAAGCTTTGAGAATGGAACAAGCATGGTCCTGAAACGTCACCCAAATAAGGTATCATGAACAAAGGAAATGTCCTTCTTACCATACTTGCTGCCCTTCAGTTGGTCTCTAGCAACTGCCTTCAATATATATATATATATATATATTATATATATATATATATATATATATATATATATATATATATAACTATATATATATAATATATATTATATATATATATATATATATATATATATATAGTATATATATTATATATATATGTAATGTATGTATACATGGGCATCTGAACCAGTTTGTAGAAGTCAGGCGGCATCATAACGTCATCACACCGACCCAAAGAAGTATTTCTGAGATGATATAGTTCAAAACGAATGTGAATAAAGTTAAGAGAGCAAATGATTGTCAGGAAGATGGAGTATTAAACTTAATCATAAATGAGAGAAGAGGCGAACCAAAGAATAAGTGACAGGGGATGAAGCAGTAGAGTCCAGTGAAAGATTCTGTCTTTCTACGGAAGACAAAGTTGAACGGACTGAAAGGGAAAGATATTTAAGATTTGAACTAGATGTTAAAAAGTGAATAAGTAGAAATATGGATCACGTTGTTAAGAGGTGGATGGGAATGGAGACTAATTTGTCTGTGAAAAACTGTATATTGTTTGAAGTGGTAATAGGGATGCAGAGAAGATCCAAAGAACTTCGGTGTATTTGGATGGCTAGTATTATTCAACTTTACTAATCAGTTGTAATCATGTTGATTTATGTGTTCAAGAATAAATGCGGCAATGAGACCTATATTCTTCTTTAGAGCCACCATTTATTTGCAGAAATCCCCTTATGTTGCTACACAAGCGCATACACACTCACACAAACACAAACACACACACATACACACACACACACACACACACACACACATATATATATATATATATATATACTATATTATATATGTGTGTGTGTGTGTGTGTGTGTGTGTGTGTGTGTGTGTGTGCATGTGAGTGTATGTGTGTGTATGTTTGAAAACATATATGCAAATGAATTTTGTTTTTTGTAATGTCCTCGTGAAGTCATACAATTGGGTTTTCCCAAGAGACTAAGAGACTATATGATTAGGACACAATTTGTCTCAAGTACTTTCGAATTGAATAAAAGCCTTTTCTTCAAGGAGCTGTGGAGAGAGAGAGAGAGATAGAGAGAATACATCATTCGATAGAATTTCAGCTTTATAGACTTGCAACACAAAGCTCCATTTTCGTTATCTCCTCGTGATAATTACGTAACACCTGAAAGGTGTCTGTGGTATGTGCAATCTGTCTCTAAGGTCGAAGCATCCTGTTAAGTCATGGCTTCTTTGGCGCCACCGCTACAAATTTCTTGAGCATTGTCATTATTAGTCATAACGGTTACTGCGCCTGGCCGCGTTAATCCTTTCTTGAAAACTATAGGCCTGCCTATATATATATATAATATATATATATATATATATATATAGTATATATATATGTGTGTGTGTGTGTGTGTGTGTGTGTGTGTGTATTATATATATATATATATATATATATATATATATATATATATATATATATATGATATATATATGTATATTTGTATCTAAGTACTTATGGATATATACATACTGTACACAAGCGCGCACACACACACACACACACACACACACACACACACATATATATATATATATATATATATATATATATATATATATATATATATATATATATATATATATATATATATAATATATATATATATATATATATATGGGGATACAATCCACAATGAAGTAAATTCCTCTTGTAGTTTAAAATATATAATTCTTGTATAGGATTAAAGCTTTCGACCATCAACTGTGGTCTTGTTCACTGGGGCAATGATGGGCATGTCTGCTCTGTTTGTCTGTTCAAGCAAGAGTCAGGCCAAAGTCATTGGACCTGTGGTCAGGCTGAACATCTCGGTAGCACAGGGGATCGTCGTTGTCTGGAAGAAGCAAATACAACCAGCAAAAGAGACATAGTAAATCAGATCTTAGCGCTGGGCCTACGAAGTGTCCAAGTATTGGCCCATTCTCTCCCATGACCTGTCTTTGTGCCCTAATGGTTTTCTGTTCCCCCAAAATTGTACGATGAGGGATGGGACACCTAAGTTAGGTTTGAAATTCCTTATGGCTAGCAGGAGAGGCAAATTGAATATATATTTATGATCCCATCCCGTCGGGGTCTACTTACACTGGTCTGGCTGCAGTCCTGAGGGTCATGCTTAAATGAGACTCAGTGGGCGAGTTTAACATGATCTGTATCATCTAAAACTTACACAAGGGCTGGAGTATTTAAGGAAACTAATAATTACGTACAGTAACTTTAGCGGTAACTGGCTACCGCAACGGAATAGCACAGGGCGATAGCACGTCATTGCCCTTCGCATGTCCAAGCCTAACTCCACAAGCCAGCCGAGAGGCGTCAGGGCGCTGGTTTCCTCTTAGCCCCCTTGTTTTCCCCTTAGGCAGGTCTTTGGTTGATTTCTCTCTCCCAAGGAGGTTTGACCAATCGTTGGTCAGACATACCCTCGCCAAAAGTTAACGGCTTTTGGGGGGGTTACTTTGAGGGTGGCTGTTCCCCAGGGACCAGCAGATTGCCTTGTTATTCAACTTCTTCTTGGCATCTTACACAATTAGACCCCAGAGACAGTGACAAGCTTTCCGGAATGGCTCAGATATATATATATATATATATAGATATATAGTATATATATATATATATATCTATATATATATATTATACTAATAATATATATGTATATATATATTATATATATATATATATATATATATATATATATATATATATTTATATATATATATATATATATATATATATATATATATATATAATCATGCAGGCCAATACTATATATACACATACACACAAACACACACACACACGCATATATATATATATATATATATATATATATATATATATATATATATATATATATATATATATATATATGCTGTCCGATACTATTAACAAAGAGTTACGAAGTCTGGCACAGTAACCATTGTGACTATTATCATTCACATTGCTTAACAAAATTGTATATATAAGTAGCTTTCTTTTTCTCCCCGAAAAATGTATTTTCTCTAAATCTACCAGTGTTTTTTCAATAGTTACCGTCATTTTGTTTAAAGCTATAGAATTCTGTCTAAAGTAACCTCTACTTTGAAAGAAGACAATTTTCTTTAAAATGACTTCCGTGTTCTTTAGATATCGCTTTCTTTTGTCTAAGCACTACCTATACTTTGTCTTAGATTGCTGGATTTTGATCTTAAACTGACCCTACTTTGGCTTCCTTTTGTATAACAACCCCGTTCTTCCTTCTAGAACGAACTCAGTTAAATTCAAAGCTCAATATATGATAAGGGAAACTTTTCGTCTAAAGCTTCCAAATTTTACGTAGTGACCCTTTTGTGATTTCTAAACGTAGTCTTGTCTATTGATCAGCTTTTGTGTCTAGATCACTTTTCGACTGATCTAAAACTGGGATTATTTCCGTTAGCTATTTTATTTCGTCTAGACCAAGGATTTTTTACAGGAGGTATCCGTACCCCTGGAGGGTATGAGAACCACATGCTGGGGGCATGACTTGATCTCTGTATATTTGTATATATTTGATTTTAATGTGTCAATATTGGTATACATGGGTACATTTTGTAAGTAAATAACCATATAAAACTATAAATGTATGTTCTATTCCTAGCTATTCATCCCTAAAGTATGTATTAAACTAAGTATATTAAGTTAACTTGTCAGCAAATAGGACTTGAGCTGACTTAAGCTAAGGGGGTAAGGAACCAAACTGGGCGATTCATTAGAGTCTGGAGTCATTGAAAGGTTACGGACCCCTGCAAAAAAAATGGAAAATTACCACTATTCATTTGTTTTCTTTTTTGATTTTCGTATCTTTATATCGTTTTCTGTTATTTATATATCCACCAGTGACATTTTCTCAACTGTATTTATAATTAAGTACTTTTTCTCCGCCCCCTCTCTCATCATTTTTGGCTCATTTTAAATAAAGCTCTGCTCATAGGCCCTTGAAATAGCAGCAATGATAATTATCATCATCATCAATAGCGTCGTTATCATCACCTCAAAATAACACACACACACACACACACACACACATACATACATATATATATATATATATATATATATATATATATATATATATATATATATATATATATACTATATGGGTGTGTTAGAAAAATTAAAAATAAATGTTTTAAAAACGTCACCACTGGATAATAGTTCCCCATTTCCTTTCACATTGATAATAATAATTGAACCTTATAAAGGACTGACTGTCTTAACACAGTTGCAATAAAAATCAACTCGATTCATGATGCCTAATTATGTAAAAGCAATGTGCGTGCATGTGTGTGTGTGTTGTAAGGTTTTTACCTCGTGCAATGGTAAGGCCGCCATGACGTACGAGGCTCTTTAGAATATTCGTAGTACCAATTTTCAAGCATAATCGTCGAAGTTGCTGATGTTAAGAAAGAATATATAAAACCCGAAGGAGAAGAAAAAGATCATGAATAATGATACCATAACTCCGCAGTGGGCGTTGACTTCTGATTGAAAGCGAACCAATGAATGAACGTGACGAAAAGGGCAGAAGTCAAGACGAACCTGACCTCAGCCCATGTGTCTCCCACACAGACTCAGACGGTTAATCTTCATTTCGGGGCATCGTGTTTCCTTTCGTGTGTTTGTCAAGGGCTCAAGGCAGTCAAAGTATACTGCAGTAACGTTTTGTTGGCTGGAGAGGAATGCGTACGTCTGTGCAATGTTGAGTGGCGGATGATTCACGCGTATTTGTGTGCGTTGCATGTGAATATACGTACGCAAGCTCGCGCGTAAATGAGAGAGAGAGAGAGAGAGAGAGAGAGAGAGAGAGAGAGAGAGAGAGAGAGAGTGTTTATGCTTAATACTCGATGCGTACATAAATGAAAACGAAAAAAAGTTGCAGCTCTCATCTGTTTTTGTGTTTGTAGTTACTTCGCCATTGGTAGAAATTCAATCTTATCTTCTGAGACCGATACTTGATGTGTCTAGAGGGCCGAAGTAGATGTTGTATTTTCATTGATCTTATCGCTGTTGTAGTTGCTGTTGTTTTTGTTGTTGGTGTCAACAATCATTCCTATCTGTCTCGTTTGTCTGTATAAGAGATATCTCAAAATATTATGATGACTGCAATTTTGTGGATTAGTGGTTAGCAATCATTGCATTAGTAATTTAGATTTTCAGATGGTGACAGATCAAGTTATATCTTCTGGGGACCTTTCATTTATTTCACAAGTTGTTTATCTATTTAGTGTTTATCTATTTTGGTCGGGAAAGTGTTACAAGATAATACAACGTTGGGCTTTCTATTTTAGTTTCTTACTACAATTATTGATTACAGGAATGAGAATAAAACTAAGTAGTATTTCGTAAATTTAAAAAAATATACACGCACACACAAACGCACACACTATCTCGGACTTAATATATTTTCATATGTGTTAACCGCAGGAGAACTTTTTAGTTGATAATAATTCTGAGGTAGAGCGAACTGGATATTAAACTATCAATGTCCTTTAATGCATATATATAAATCATGGTGATGTGATAAAAATTCATAGTATGGTTACGTGCGGTAAACGTTCGACTTTTTAACATGGCAGAGGGGGTTGGGTGTCGATTCTAATTACAAATACTTGAGTTCGACAGTGATTTGTAAGGTCGGAATCGGTATCAACTTATACCTCACTTGTTGGCTGAGTCGGTAACGACACTGAAGTCCTGATTTCTCCTCGCTCTGCTGGTTCGAATTCACGAGAGGAGGAAATTATCATCAACTAAAAAATTCCCCCTCGGTTAACACATGAAAATATACTAATTCCGAGGTAGAGCGAATTGGATATTAAAGGACATTTGTAGCTTAATGAATGTATATGAATCACGGTGATGTGATAAAGATTCATACATACCATATATATGTGTGTGTGTGTGTGAATATGTGTTTGTGTACATTGTCATAATATTCCTACAATTGAAAACAAATATTTCTGCTTTTCTCTTCCATTCCAACCTTACTTTGGAAATCGTAACCAATTGCTCAAGTGAAGATTTAGCGTCTTTGAACAGAGAGAGAGAGAGAGAGAGAGAGAGAGAGAGAGAGAGAATACAAGGTGGCGTCATCGAGATCCCCTCATATTATAATGACGACAACGATTCATAGCCTTACGGAAGAATGATCGGTCACTTTTTTTAATTTTTACTCTTTTCACTGCCTTTCTCATCCCACAGCTGCCATCCACGGCAGTCCACTGACCGCCAAGTACACAATACACTCCCCAGGTCAACATAAACCCAACGGATTTCATGGAAGGCTTGCAGTTCGCTCTGTCCTGGTCAGCGAGTGAGGCAATTTGATGAGTGCCTCATACTTGGTTTGATCTGAGTGGTGTGAGTGAGAGCTACCTCTCCGAGGCCCTCCGAGGCCCTCCTGTTTTGAAGGTCCCAGGTGGGACACACCGGTTTTCAGAGCACGCGCCCATATCGTCCGTCCTTGTCCGGTTCGGGATTCGAACTTTGGTCAGTCAGTTAATTTGTGAGTTGAATACAGCACAGCTGATCTATGAGAGAGAGAGAGAGAGAGAGAGAGAGAGAGAGAGAGAGAGAGGGAAAAAACATCGTTGCCCCTTTTATCCCTCCTGATTAGCATATAGCAACAAGCACAAAAGCAATCGTCTTTTAGGCAATTATGCAACGTCAACAAACGGGATAGGGGCGTTTTTTTTATTTCTTTTTGTTATTGATGGTAGATTATCAAAACATACGATAAGTGAAACGAATATTCCGAGTGAAGGAACAATAATAGCATCAGTGGTAGCGGTAGTAGTAGCAGTAGTAACAGCAATAGATGCTGCTGTTGATATGATGAGACTGCATAATCGTAACGAGTTTACGATTGATGATGTCATTTATAATAATACCTGACCGTTGCTTTAAATATTTTGCTTTAATAGAGAAAAGTAGATATAACAAGACTTCTAAGTTAGAGAGAGAGAGAGAGAGAGAGAGAGAGAGAGAGAGAGAGAGAGAGAGAGAGAGAGATCACTGTTCCACCATTTATGAGCGAACATTAAAAAAATTTTTATCTACTAAATGAGGAGAGAGGGGACTGATAACTGTTTTATCAGAGAGAGAGAGAGAGAGAGAGAGAGAGAGAGAGAGAGAGAGAGAGAAAGTATAGTTATATTCCAACTACTGGAAACATCGGCAGGAAGAAAGAGGAAGAAATATTCCACAAAATCATCAGGACGACTTTCTGACACTCTTCAAGAGCCCGGGCAGAAAGGCTCCCAAGTAACGCATCCTGTTAAGATGTTGCTAATGGCCTTTATCGGTCTAAGGCATGAGAGCTTTCAAAGAAGGTTATATGGCCATCGTCAGGACTAGATGCTATAACAGCAGGTGACATTAGCTTATATCTGCAGCCCTTAAAGCGAATGAACTTATCATGCAAAGTTCTCTCTGAAAGTACTTTATTAATATATATAGAACTCTTAATGGCAACAGTCTCCTTGTATTCGTTTGTGCAAATGTTTTACATATGGAGCTCTTTATGAGCTGAGAATTGTCTCTTCGTGTTCTTTTGTATATAGTTACACCATTTCTTGAGCGCTTTATGAGAATTGCCTCTTAGTGCTCAAATATATAGTGTCATTATTTCTGGAGCTCTTAATGAGAATTGTCTCTTCATGTTCTCCTGTACAATTACGCAATTTCTTGCGCTCTTTATGAGAACTGTCTCTTCATGTTCTTTTGTACAGTTACAATATTGCTGAAGCTCTTTATAAGTGTATCCTCATGTTATTTGGCACAGTTATATTATTTCTGGAGCTCTTTGTGAGAATTCTCTCTTCATGGCCTTTTGTAGTTACATTATTTCTGGAGATCTTTCTGAGAATTGTCTCTTCATGTTCTTTTATTCAGTTACACAATATCTGAAGCTCTTTATAAGAACTCTCTTCATGTCTTTTTGTATAGTTCTATTATTTCTAGAGCTCTTTGTGAGAATTGTCTCTCCAAGTTCTTTTGTACACTTACACCATTTCTAGGGCTCTTAATGAGAACTGTCTCTTCAGGTTTTTTTTTTTTTTTTTTTTTCACGGTTACACAATTACTGTAGCTCTTTATGAGAATTGTCTCTTCGTGTTCTTTTGTACTGTTACATTATTTCAGGAGCTCTTTATGAGAATTGTTTCTTCTTTATTTCTGGAGCCCTTTGAGGGAATTGCCATGATCGTTCGTATTATTTCTGCAGGTCTATATGAGAATTGATGTTCATCATCTTATATTTTGTCTCATCATATTCTTTGTACCCTGATGCATTAATTTTGCAACTTTTTTCACAGCAGTTTTGAAAGCATAGTCAATCTCACATATTACTCCCTCCTTAAAAGAATTTCAAGTAGTTTTGGAAATGGTGTGATTAGACTGACATGTGCAAAAAAAGATTTTTTTTCAAAGATTTATTAAGTTGAAATGACAAATTTTGAATTTCATACAGGACCTACACTTGAGAAAATTAAAATATATAATGAGTCTGGTGCAAATATAATACCTTGCTTGAGAATAATGTAGAAAACAACCTTGTAAGAGCAGCCTTTGTTATATATAATGCCAGAATATTAGAAATAGATTTTGAATTTAAAAAAGCACATCTTCAGCATAGCCTCCTGACCCTAGCACAGCAAAACTGAGAACGGAGAGAGCAAAAACTCTTCTACAAGAGAGAATATCATGTAAGAAGAGCATCAAAATGCCACCAACACTCAGATGCCAAGAGCTGCAAAAATGAATAAATGAAAATAAATAAAAAAGTAGAAAAAAGAAATACAAGTGGCTGCAGGGAACTGGCATATTCGACTAGAATTTCAACGCCCAGTTGACATGTGATCTTCCACTGCACAAATGTTGTGAGCAAAACGGAATTCTCATTGTCATTACTGTCATTAATATAGCACGACCCTACTTGGACAAAACTATCGGCCTATTCGTTTAGAAGTGGATATGCGAATGTTTACGTGAATGATGTATATTGTTCAACAAGAGTATATTGATGAGACGAGAGAGAGAGAGAGAGAGAGAGAGAGAGAGAGAGAGAGAGAGAGAGAGATGTTTAAGGAAAACCCATCAAGACAGAAGTCAACTTTCGTATGGCGACATTTCTGTGACAGTCCGCCCAGACCAGACAGAATGTCAACAGCTTGAAGGGATACAAACAAAATCAATCTCTCTCTCTCTCTCTCTCTCTCTCTCTCTCTCTCTCTCTCTCTCTCTCTCTCTCTCTCTCTCTCTCTCTGTGCGTGTGTGTGTGTGTGTGCGTTGCTTTAGCGTTCTTGGCTGACTCTGTGCATCGTAAATAGATACTATTTACAAATAGTTTCTCCCGGCAAAAAAGTAGTATCCGGACCCGAAGAACATTACTTGCTGTCTAAACCTCTGACCGAGGAACTTTATACGTCTAAGCGAATGCCACAGGGAAATGACACACAGAAGTTTGGTACCAAGCCCTTTCACGTGAATAAACAACCTGTGAGAGCGCTTGGCACGTCTGCCTGTCAGTTTCCTGTGGTATTCGTATATATATATAAATATTATTATATATATATATATATATATATATATATATATATATATATATATAAAGCTGCGCTAATTTAGGGTGGGAGGAAAGGAAAGGTCATTGCTACAAACACAAATAAGTGAGAAATAGACGCAATGAAACGACATGCACAGAAGGGCCTCATCAGCAGCCTAGCCTATACACACACACACTGTAACCCCAACTCCGTCCTGACTCTCCCGCCACTCAAGATTCCCCGAGTAAAGACTTCTCTCCGACCCTATCCTCCTCAAAGCACCCGATTCACATGTTGAGGTGAGTGGCTGATGTCTCCCGTACTTAGGAGTATAAAGTAGCCGAGTCTGTGGTCCAGTACTCAAAGAATGAACGTGATCACACAAAATTACGTTATGAAAATATGTAGTAAATGCTTTACTGTAGATCTACAGTAAATATAGAGGGCCTGCTGAGACACTGGAAGATTGTACCCTTCTGCGGTCACCCCCTCCGAAGAAAAAGTGTGGTGATTTAAATATATATATATATATATATATATATATATATATATATATATATATATATATATATATATATATATATATATAGTGTGTGTGTGTGTGTGTGTGTGTGTGTGTGTTATATACTAACGCTTGTACCTACAATTTAGATGAAAACGCACAAACACACACACACATATACATATATATGTGTGTACACACACACACACACACACACACACACACATATATATATATATATATATACATACATATATGTTTACTGATATATATATATATAATATATATATATATATATATATATATATATATATATTATAACAAGAAAAAGAAGTTTTCGAATTTCTGTACAGTCAGTCTCTCCCATATTTTCCAACACTGTGTACATAAATGTACGTATGCATGACCGCCACAGTGTGTATGTATATAAGCATATATGTACGTATGCATGGCAGACACATCACACACCTCATCATCATCATTATTCCAAGATAAATCCTTGCGCAACCC
>NC_061105.1:26756338-26833838 GCF_015104395.2 Macrobrachium nipponense
CAGCATTATTATCCATAGTTGAATATAAACTTAACTTTAAAGACCTTTAACCAGTCAGATATGGAAGGATTATGATAGTTATTTTCTTTTTTTTATAAATACTGCACTACAAAGCCTTTTTTATCCGCGTGGATCATCTATCTAGGACTTATCTGAGTAGCAAAGCCTTATTTTGCCTGTATACATTTGTTTATTCTTACATAAAACGCTGGTATGAAGAACAATGAACATGTACCCAAGCCTGTACATGAAAATGGTCATTTGTTCTTTTTCTGAATATTGCATACCCAATATTAGACGTATTTACTATTAAAAAAGAATCTAGGATAAAATTTATTCAGAGAACCAACTGATGACTAGTGATGCATGCAGGTTTAGATACATATAAAAAAATCGAATGAACAATTAGGAAATGCACCTTATTGCCGAAGCCTTGACATTAATATTAAAATGTCTGTTTCCTCTCACCCTAACCTCTATGGTTTAAAGAATTGTCTGCTAAGAATATTAGATGAAAGAATGAACAAAATCGTGGGGCCAAGATAAACTTCTGCTACCCAGGAGACATTTAAGGGAACTTGACTGCTCATCTTTTCACTTAACATTCATTTTCTTCTTTCAGGACAACGTGTACATTGATCACAGTACTTCGGGGCTCCAGCCATCCACAGTTCACGACTCCTCGAAGTCGGAGTCTGTTGTCCCAGGAATATCTGAGAAAGTCAGTCCAAAGCAGCTGGCTCAGGGCACATACTGGTGTGAATCTTGGCTACCAGAGTCTGAAGAGAGACTTACAAGTAACAAAATGCTCATAACACTGAAGGGATGGGTTACGCTAATCCTCCGAGCAAACAGATATGAACCAAGTGAGAGAACCCAGGAGGAAATGCAGGCTGAACTTTGCACTCTTTTTAAAAATGCCTTTCCGGACCTTGATACATATATTTGGGATGCTATTTCGACGAAAAAGGAAGCTGGTGAAAATTCCTCTCTTTGGCTGATGAAATATAGATTTCACATTCACATGCCAAGGAATGATTTGAATCTAGTAAACTTTCAAAATAGAGATTTTTCGAAGCATTTTAAAGAAATACTTAAAAAAGCAAATTTTCTTGAGACTTCTAATCTCACGTTTGCAACATTCTGCTACCAGCAGAAAGAGTCTTTTAACAGTGGAAAGGCACTGGGCTGGCCTTTCACTGAAGCAGGAAAGGTTTATCCAAATAATTTTAGATGTAAAGTAGATTATGGTCGATTATCCCCTGGCATATGTAAAGCTGATTTCAACAACGGGGCATACTTAGATTTTGATTCATCTCCATGTCAGTGGTTAGACAGGTGTCCAATTGGTTACAAGAATATAAAGAACAAATTTTGTGTTTCCTTATCACAAAGGGAGACATGGGAAAAGGCTTTTAAGGAAAACTACAAAACTAGTCAAGAAGAAACGATACTAGATAATCCTGAAATATTAACTTTACCTAAATTATTCAGTTCTTTTAAGAAATATGCTATAAAAATGAGCAATCAAAGTAAGTTGTGGCTTCCAGTTAAACGAGTTGGACATTATGGACCACTCATCTTCCAGGGACCTGTTACTCCACAATGGAAAATACAAAATTACAACGAATTCAATGAGTATGGTATATCATGGCTTGAGCAAAATCCTCACAGTGACCAAGATTGTCTTGCTTTTGATCTAGAAACTAAAAAGCTTCAGACTTCAGATTGTCAAGAAAAACTCCCCTTCATAGCCGTCATTGATTTACAGGATTCACCAAAACAAGGAAAGTCATTAGCAATGCCTAGTCCTCAATGCACTGATCAAGATAGTGGAAGTTGTTTATGTCCTCCAGGTTGGAGTACTCCTGTGTTTAAAGGAGAAAACGAGATATGCTTCAAAGTTTTCTCTTCCACTGAGAATGTCACATGGCAAAAGGCAAATGAATTTTGTTTGGCAAAAGGTGCTCAGCTTCCAACTCCAAATGTGGGATTTTTAGATTGGGTATACAGACAACACTTGAATGATATTGGTGTTTTATCTGTTTGGATGGACATAAAATGGGTTCCAGACCGAATAGTTTACTCTGGAACTGAAGACAACATCAACTGGTTACCTAATACAGACTATAAACTCAAGTATGGTGTGCTTCAACAAGATGGCTGGGTTTTGGAAAACAGTGAAGTTGTGAAACAAAATATAATGTGCCAGCAAATTATCCGGCAGAATCTTTCTGTAGAACTGAGAGTCAATACGCCAAAGGATGAAGATTCACAAACAA
The DNA here is from genome assembly GCF_015104395.2 of Macrobrachium nipponense. Classification (NCBI taxonomy): domain Eukaryota; kingdom Metazoa; phylum Arthropoda; class Malacostraca; order Decapoda; family Palaemonidae; genus Macrobrachium; species Macrobrachium nipponense. Next base: position 26,758,621 of record NC_061105.1, read on the forward strand.
TGTGCATTGATGTAAATCCAGAGCAACTTATGATGAGTGAACAGAAGGAAAATGTACAATGTTTTGTCAATGGTATTGTATTAACCCCTGAGCAAACCAAAGATTCTGGATGCCAATATCTGTTGAAGGTAAACAGGCAGGGCTATTATCAGTGTCAGACCTGGACAAGACCCCCTTATATGTTGGTGAAATCTAATATTATTTTACACAGAGACTTCAGTACTTACACTTTTGTAGTTACCGTGAATAATGGAGAAGAGTATCATCCTGAAAAGTATGATGTTACATTTCGAACAAAGAAGCAAACAAGCCATTCGAAACGCTGTAGTGATATTCTCAGGAGAGATCTTGAAACCAGTGACCTAAATAATTTGTTTAGGTTCAGTGATACTTTGTCCTTCCATACACCAAACTCAAACTTTACACAGGTGCTTCACAGCTTTCATCTAGAATGTGAAATAAAAGATGGCGTCAAAATGAGTGAAAAGGAACTTTTGGAAGTTTTGAAAGACAGGCTAGTTATGAGCAAAATTTTGAAGGACAGTGGATGTTATTTTGAAGGAATTAGAAGTACTGTTGGGTGCCTTAGTTCTGTAACGATTGGTGGTACTTCAATCCTACCAAGAAACCTAACATGGCCTGAAACTTTTGGAAATGAAATTGTTACTTCAGAGGAACTTTGTATAACTCCCGAGGGTGACCCAGTAACAAGAGAATGTCTAGGAGACTTCATAGAAGGGTATTTTTGGGAGGAACCTTCCCATAATTGTAGTGGTGATCCTTCAAATGTTACAAAGAGCCTGTGGGAAATAAACAGGGGTATCGTAGATTCGGCAGTTAGTGCAACCTTGGCAAACCTCACTGCTAACAAGTCATCGCTTTTGCCAGTGGATATATATTTTGTTGCAAAAGCTTTGCAGAGTCTCTCAGAGGGGAAAGATTCGATTTACCATTTTGATGACATCGTGACTATCGTCAGCAATATTATGGGGGCAAATGCCACTGCATTTGAACTAATACAGAAAAAGCTAAACTCTACAAGTACTCTTTTAGAGGCCTTTGAGGACCTAACTTTCAAAGTGAAGCTGCCAGAAGCTGATGGAGACCAAATCAAGAAATCATCAGGAGATTGCATTGTAGTTGACCGCCTTGACTTGGAGGCAAATTCTACCATTATAGGGCTCAAATCAATGGGTAATTCTGAAGAATGGTTACACATGGGATTCAAAAAGGAAGACCTTGAAAATGCTGAAGTTGCTATCATACTTCCAAACAACCTAACGTACACAGTTTCTGCTAAGACTGTACGGGAACCAGAGAACATGAATTTCAGTGGAAGGAAAGAAAAGGTATCATTAGCATTTGCCATCTACCAAAATGAAAAATTTTTCCAGGATAGTACTCATGAAAATTATTCTGTGAATAGCCATATAATCATGGCTTCATATAAAGGAGAAGTGATTAACGATCTTGAGGAGCCAGTGAAGATTCTGTTTAAGCCCATGAAAACCGGTAATGATACAAAATGTGTATATTGGGATTTCTTGCTCAACGATAAACGCGGTGGATGGTCAGAGAGGGGCTGCATGAAAGGAGAACGCCAAGGGCAACATGATGTTTGTCTCTGCAACCACCTTACCAATTTTGCACAACTGATTAATTATAATGAGGACAGTGGCTTTGAAGGGACTCATGCTTTGGTTCTAGATATAATAACAATTATTGGTTGTTGTTTATCAATATTAGGTCTTCTTTTGATATTCGCTACTTTCTGTGTCTTCAAAAAATGGCGTCGATCCCTGAGTAATAAGATATTAGTGAACCTTTCTTTCTCAGTTTTCTGCAGTATGGTCATCTTCCTGGCAGGAATCAATCAAACGTGGAATGACCAGCTCTGTCGGAGTGTGGCCGTTGGCCTTCACTACTTTATATTGGCTTCATTTGGTTGGATGCTGGTTGAAGCTGTCCACCAATATCTGAAATTTGTCAAAGTTGTCGGTACATACATTCCCAGATTCTTGTGGAAAGCCTCAGTGTGTGCCTGGGGTATTCCAGTGTTACCCATCTTGAGCGTGCTTATTTATGATCACTCACTCTATGACAGTGGGGATGATTACAATAGTGATTACAGAATATGTTGGATGTCTGTTCAAGGATTCAAGTATGCTTTTCTTCCACCATTAGCTTTAACAATGACTGTTAATATTATTATGTACAGTCTGATCATCCATGGTGCCATTTGTGGACGAGCACGAGTCAACTCAACAATGTCTGAAAGAGCCTTGTTTATGAATCAGCTAAGAATGGCAGTCTGTGTGTTCTTCTTACTTGGATTTACCTGGATATTTGGACTTTTGGCGGTCAGTCAGTTACGTCAGGTTTTCTCTTACCTGTTTTGCATATTCAACACTTTACAAGGGTTTTTCCTATTTCTTTGTCACATCTGCCGTGAACAAGGGGCTAGAAAGTACTGGAAAGACTTCTTATCTGTTCTAACAAAAGACCCGGTGTCATCAACGCCTGGGAATTCTTTTAATCAAATTAATTCACCCTACCTCCGAGGGCATCCAGACAGCGTCTCCTTTGACAAGTGTGGTGGCATTTTGGTTCTACCACAAGGGCCTCCACTACGACACCTAAGGAGAGCAAGGGGTAGTCTTCTATCTGCCCAAACTAATTCGACTCTGCTGCAGTCAAGAATAAGTTTTAGTCCATAAGTACGGAAATTCCAGTAACTCAGGCTTTTAAATAAGAAAAAAATGAAACTTATGGGTAACGCAAGAAAAGAATAGCGTGAAAAGAAATTGATGTATTGATATGGAAAAGAAAGTTCTTTTACAGAAACTGATTTTTCGAAGGTACGAGACGAAAGAGAGGTCATGAGAGAATCTATTTTCTGGTGAATACTTGTAAATAAATTTGATTTCTTCATAATGAAGTTTTTGTTAGTTATGTTATGACAGATCAAGAAATCATTATTCTTATGGTTTCAGTCTTAAAGTGAGTAAGTAAGAAAATCAGTTGTTTTTACTTGTTGATCATAAATGTTTTTTTTACTCGGTTCATTATTGTATATAGACATTGATACATTTCATCTTATGAGTGTGAGATGTATAAGAATACGTACACTTCAAACTTACGTTTCGATGCTCAGGGCTATGCTTTGTGTGTGTCTTGTATGTATATATGTTTGGAGATGTTTAATAACAAAACATTCACCAGATGAAGTAATCTCTATGAGAATTTTACATCACTGATGTCGTTTTGTATATGGGCACGTGACCCTTCAGAAAATTATGCTATTATAAGTTAAATAATAACTGATTATATAAGATTTTTATGATTACTTCAAATTTGTGCTTGGAGGATTAGTCGTGATATATTATATATATATTATATATATATATATATATATATATATATATATATATATATATATATATATAATATATATATATAATATATATATAATTATATATATATATATAATATAATATGTCACATACTTTCAAACAAGATATTTTTAATACAAAGGTATTTTGTACTCTTTTTTTTATTATTAATGCTCAGTATTTTTTTAGCTGTTTACAGAGGCAAGATTTGTTAATGCTTTACCATGTGATATTATATTGAGCTTTAAATACAAAACAGGATGCGATTTTTCATATTTTATTACCCTAGCATGACAAGTTGAATGAGAGTTATAAATGTAAATGTGCTTGTTCACTAGTCTATTTGTCTGTGTCCCATTTCACAACATTTCGTAAAATGTTATTGAGGTTAGTACAGTTTGGGAAGTAATCTCTCTCTCTCTCTCTCTCTCTCTCTCTCTCTCTCTCTCTCTCTCTCTCTCTCTCTCTCTCCAGTTAAGATGTCCCAAAAAGTGGGGAATGGGCGAAAAGTGACTGATGAGTTTAACAAAATTATGCAGAGGTGTGGTTGTTGTGAAAAGGACGATTCGTTAAGTTTTTGAGAGACCTTGGTTCAGAGGCGAATCCAAGAAGGGCATTGTTGCTGAAATGTTCAACATAGAAAACCAATATAAATATCAAATCGTGATGCTTCTGCTTGATCCCTTATGGGGTTTACAAACAAACAGGCTGTAATAGCTACATCAGTTGCTTCCTAAGGCCAAATACTACCAGTTTTCTGGAGTTACTCAGATGACTTCCATGTTCAGAAACAGCAATGACTATATCTCTTACGAGTTATGAGGAGCAATAAAATTGAGCAATACCTGCAAAACATGAAAATTAAATTCTGTTTTTGAAGGGACCATCTCCCTCCTTTTCAGATGTACCCAGAGGACCAAGAGAGGCGGTCCAATCGAAAGTTTAATACATTTTGTTTTTGTGCTTTGTGAGTTTTTCTTAGTTTTGTATATACGGAAAGTGTGTATCCTATACTAATAACATTAGCATAAAGTGCATTCGGTTTTTACTCAGCAATCGATGTGTCTGTACTTCCAATGTTTCTCTCTACTTCAGTCGTGATGTAGTAGTAATAATAATAATAATAATGGAAATCAGTGGAAGATAGAAATAATGTTCTAACTCACATCGCGATTGAAAGGCAAGGGTACACAACAATACCTGAGGATTTACCACAAGCCCTGCTCACTTTGTATCCCACCCAGTTTTGTCCATCTCAGGAATTTGGGTATATCTCACTAGTATGCAATGAATACATCCCGTCCTGGTAAATTCTTGCATTGTGCAAGTAAAGAGACTCCCAATTTTATGACTTGGCTATCAGTTAGTAGCGCCCTTTCCTTTTACCAAGAGTCCTGTGTGAGATCCCGATGTGAGGTAGAATTTCATATACTAGTACTGATAATAAGACCTGTTCACGCTGGGGATTTTAATCAACCACTGATCAGTGGAGCATTAGGCTAACAGTATGTGGTGGTAGATATGGTGTTCAACAGCCAGTTCCAAGAGTGGCAGCTTCTGTTGCTTGCATACATTGATAACAATAATCAGAAACAAGTATTACTGGTTGATTTTAATGGCATAGTACATTAGTAAAGAAACGTGAGCCTTTTTCATCTTTGGAAATTTATTGAAACTGAAGTCAGTGCTCACTTACTCGGGAGAGGCTGTAGGGTGCTTGTGAACTTTCGTATTGAAAGTCGTTTTTACAGGAGAGGCACTTTATTCATTGAGTTATATTACAAAGAATTCTAGCATATAAATGACAAGGAAAACTGAAATGTTAACTACAGTCAAACTTATAAAAACAACCGTATTTCATCACTTTTCTGATGCACTAGCTGGGTATTTCCTCATGAGCTGGCTGCTCCGCCCATAGATAGAGAGAAGAGAGATGGGACAGACAAGCGACGATCGCGTGCACGTAACGAGCCTTTATTATGAGATAACTTTCATAGAGGGCATTGGCGTCAACTACGAAGACCAGCGGCAAAAAAAGCCACTTCAGGTAGCCAATGCTGGGCCATTAACTGTGTCAATTACAGGAACAAGCTCACAAAAGAAGAGGGGATCACATTCCACAAATAAGAGACCCATTTTCATTCATGAGAATCTTTATGACTGTTGAAATAACCTGAAGTAAGTGTGTTAGATCGCAGTCAACTTCATTCCTGCTTTTATATCTAATAAAAATACAAAATGAATGTTGTAATAAGCTTTTTATTAAAGCAGGGGTGTTGTTTATCCATGGTACGTGCCTACAGCTCGTAGAATATTATTCCAAATAACGAATTGTAAAGAATAAAAGTGGTTCAGTGTACTGAAATCCACCTGAAAAGTCACTGGCATGTAGGGTTACCATCAGTCCATACGACCATGGTTATGCTACGGTTGAGGTGAACTCCAGTTTGCCATTCGGTTATTTACCTATTTAGTACATGTTATCAATAAGGTCTTAAACCTGGTATGAAGAGGACTCTGCTGAAATTCAACAATAATTAGTTCTGCCTCTAGAGTAAAACAGGACTGTAAATTTACGGTGGAAAGAAAGGTACATAACGTCGACAAAATTTGTCAATTATGTCGCTCAAGAGTATACAAACTAGTACAGCAGAAAGAATTAAGATTTTTATTTCTACATGTAGTACACATTGTCATTGGTAATTACTGCAAAGATAATTTACCATTCATTAAAGACTGCTGAGAAAATAATCATAATGTAGTTGCCATATCTTCAAAACTTTGTGGATTAACCGTAGAAGAAATATACCACCAAAATCAAATATTTTTACTTCTGCATACAGTACATAGTAAATGGTGTATAAATCATTTAACAGTCTTGGCGGAGATCCGAGAAAACACGTTTTAAAGAGTACCGGGTTTCCCAGAAGATTGTATGGGATTGCGCTATTGTTTACTTAAGAATGATCACATAGCAATGGCGCCAGGAAGAGCACGTCACATACTGCTTTGGATGTTATATGGTGTCCAATCTCTCCTCTTTATATCTATGGTTCCACCCTCTGACTTTACTAGGCAACAGGTTTTGTCATTAGCTCCATATACCTGTGCTATAGCTGTTGGAGACTGACCTGGCCTTATGCCAGCTCTGGCACTTGATCCTGGATGCTTCATAATACAAGGATGTTTAATAACACAAGGATGTTTGATAATACAGAGCATGGAGGTGTATACAGACCGATGGAGACTAAAAAACACAGCCAAGCAGTGGGATGAACAATGTAGAACTCTTCAGAAGCCTGAGTCTGCTGTGCAACCAGCGAAGCATCACTTACTCCCAGCAGCATCCTGCAAATATATAACAATGGGAAAGCACTAACAACTTTTTTTAATCCTGCTCAACCATTATGGCACTTATAGTGAAGTCTTTTGTGTTGTACCTTGAACGAATCATTAAAAGAAAGAATGAATGGGTGAAATTAAAAAGGGAAATCTTCGTTTCAACATAGTGAAATACTCAGTGGTACGTTTACTGACATTATGCGCAAACCAGAAAACTGTTTACAGTGAGAACACCCTCATGATGTATGCTTTACATGTGAACAACCCTCAGTGATGGTATATACTAAATAGCGTGCATGTGGCAATAAAGAAAAAGTGCATAGGCCTACTTAAACCTTGAAAATCATCAATATTTTCGGTTTGTACTTTCGGGGATACTTTTTCCTTTCTTAAGAGGTTGGCGGGGAATGTGGTTGAAGTACGGAAGTCCACCTAAAACCTTGAGGGCATTGTTTGATTTGAAATTCAGTTGATTAGCATAATATATTAAACGTCTTCTTCCACGCCAGGAGGTACCTCTTACGATGAGCCCGTGAGAATCTAGTTTAAAAAAATAACACTTATGAGGCTAAGTTTAAACTAAGCTGCTACTTTCATGTTTTCTCTTCGCATATTTTAGTTTATATTGACCTAAACTTCCAACTACTCTAACTTGAGAATAAATCCTTTAAATTATTATTTTCATGATCGAGCAATGTGACTCCATGACGTCCTTGAAGGATTTTACAATATTGCTAATTGTCATCACCGTGTTTTAAAAGAACTTTCCAGAAGGCTGATACCTTTTCAGGATGAATATTAATGCCAGCGAAATTGACATATTATAATCACACAAAGCATGCAGTTAATATTTGGATTTCGCCAAAAGGAATTTAAAGGTTGCCGATTGGATTTATACGCTTATATGACTGAATTTTAAACTATTTTGCACGAGATAGCTTTATCTCAGACTATATTGTTGCAAGTGAAATTCCATAAATTTTCTCTTACTAACATCACCAAATGTAGATATGACCAAGGAGATTCTCGTTTACTGATACAATAACGATATTGTTTCAAAATGATGTGTTTAATTGGCAAATATTTAACTGATAAATGGCATATCAAAATAAAGCATGACATCCCATTTTGCAATTCTTTGATGTTATCAAAAAGATGGGAGATTATTTTCATTAGTTATATGTACCAGACTACGTGATACATTTTGTACATGAAGCTTACGTACAGCAATACACTGAGCTTATTTAGGCAGACCATTTGTGAAGGCGGGGAATACACTATAATTGAAGGTCAAGAGATTTAATTTAGAATAGCAATTATAAGATTCAGTCATTCCGCTTTTAAAAAGTTTGAATATTTTCTCGACATTTAAAAGAATATAGTTTTCTTCCTTGAGTAGTGCAATATTTTTATCTATTTATCTATACATTCATCTCTGTTTATTTCTCTAATAAACATCACTCACTTCTCTGGAACTCCAGACAGAAAGATCACTGCCAAGTTTCCACTATTCAAATATTCAATGAGAGAGAGAGAGAGAGAGAGAGAGAGAGAGAGAGAGAGAGAGAGAGAGAAAGCACGACTTTTCTCATAAAGAGTGTCTTTGAGTTTCCAACAATTCTTTACTGAGCAAGAGAAATATCAAAATTAATGACAAATTCTAGCATTTTTTCACCAAGTAAAAGATAAATTAGCAGTATACCTCGATCTTGTTAAATAACCATTGGGTTTACAAAGTACACAACCCCCTGAGTTAACCAAATACAACTTGACTAATAATACCCATGAGTTATCGAAGTCCCCTGAATTAACCAAGTACCTAGTATCCCATGGGTTAAACTAAGTATCCCTGAGTTATCCAAGTACCACTGAAATCAAGAGAGTTTCAATTGTGTGAATATATAATACTATAAGTATTATTAGAAACCCCAGAGTTAACTAAGTACGAACGAGTTTACCCGAGTAGCCAGAGGGTGAACCAAGGTACCCAGCTCTCTACGTTAACTAGATACCCCTTGAACTATCAAATTGTTCACGAGTTAATATAGTCTCCCATGAATTAATCAAGTACTCAACTCAGTCAGTTAGCTAGGTAACCAAAACGATAAGAAAGGTCTCACTGAACTGACCAATTACGCTGGAGGTTATCAAAACACAAACTAAGTTAACAAAGTACTCGGTGAGTTTTCACTAAATACTTACAATGGGATCGAACAGAATTCTTTTGACTATATCCCTTTTTTCAGTTATTATTCTCCTCTGTCGACCTCTAACTCAATATGTTCGTATTGCTGTTAATCATAAATATTCTTATCTTACCTTGACTTAATGCAATTAAGAAACAAAAGAAGAATTGTGTAAATATGTATGCATGTTGCCTAATGAAACCACTGTTAGCTTAATTAAACTTTATATAGTCGACACCTGCTTCACTTTTAACGGTATGTTTTACATACAAAAATTCGGAATGCAATTCACCCTTCCATATCACCTCATTTTGTATATCATAATTCAACCACTTAAAATTCTCAGTATTCAAGTCATGTTCTCATTCCCCTCTACCTTAGGTAAGATTTTTACTGAAAACAACCCAAATCATAACGAAGGTTACCATCTTGTCACTCGAATCACACAGCATCAGTATTGTATACGTACAAACAACATAAGCAATACAATCAATGTACATTATGGTCAGTGTAATGGTGTATAGACTGGAACAGAAGCAGTGTTGTTCAAAAGTGGTAATTATACAGGAAGGTGCTTACTGGAGGGTGTTTCTATTCAAACTAGCAATAATGAGAACTTCAGTGGCAATACAGACTTTACTAAACAGACCCTCTATTTCTTACATATTACCCAACAACAGCATAATATTAACAAGGACGTGCTTACTCCTTGATGGTCATTATGTAGTATGAAGAACTGTGTTTCTCTTGTTTTTGCTCTCTATTTTGTTCTCTGTTTGTAAATATTACAGTGTAAATTCTGACTTATGTGTACTTTAGTCAATAAAGGCTCTTGAACAGGGCGAGTGGAGGCCGAAACGGTAGAGCAACTTGAACAACTTGAATAACTTTCTAGTTCCTCATTGGTCGAGTGGGTTGCATACTCGCCTATCAATCTGGTAGCCTGAGTTTGTTCCCCCCCCACCCCCCCCCCCCCCCCCCCCCCCCCCCCCCCCCCCCCCCTTTACCCCCCCCCCCCCCCCTACCCCCCCCCCCCCCCCCCCCCCCCCCCCCCCCCCCCCCCCCCCCCCCCCCCCCCCCCCCCCCCCCCCCCCCCCCCCCCCCCCCACCCCCCCCCCCCCGCCGCCACTAAATGCGGAACCAGAAGAATTTATTTCTGGCGATTATAAATTCCTTTCTCTCGATATAATGTGGTTCGGATCCCACAATAAGCCGTAGGTCCCGTTGCTGAGCAACTAATTGGTGCCTGGCCACGTAAATGAAAATCTAATCCTTCGGGCCAGCCCCATGAGAGCTGTTTATCAGTTCAGTGGTCTGGTTAAACTTCGATATACTTAACTCTGAACAACTTACTTCTATTTCCCTGTGGAGCAAACCGCATATTCTAGCATCGTCATGAATCAGAAGAATAAAAGTGTGTGTGTGTGTGTGTGTATATATATATATATATATATATATATATATATATATATATATATATATATATATATATATATATATATATATATATGGAGAGATTCTTGTTTCTTTGATCGAGTCAAAGACCGACATGAGGGAATAATAACTGTAAAAAGGGCTTTAGTCAAAAGACTGGGGTTCGAGCCCAACGTTCAATAGTATACCATATATTTTGAGATTTTGATTATTTTTCTCCTGAGTTTGGTACAAGAGCGAAAATCATTTTTTTTTTTTTTTTTGCATAAGGGCCGACGGTTGGGCGACGAAATTTTCATAGTTAGTAAAAGGAAAAGGAAAAAAAAAAAAAACTGGATGGGGAACTGGATGGGGAAAAGAGGGGGACCTAAACTTGTGTGGGGTGATATGACCCTTGAAAAAAAGATAAATTAAACGGCTCGGGATATGCAATCTAGAAATATTCCACAGCCTGTCAGTAGAGGTTAGGGGAAGAAACATCAACCAAACAAAACGGAAGGAGGACTCTTCTTCTCGAGTTTCACGGCACCGTCACTGAAATAGTACTAGCCAAAGAGAAGGCTAAAATACCGAGTGCTGATAGACCCAGCTCTTTACTAAAGTAATCTGGCATCCTGTTCCTTTAGACCCAATTATTGGATTGTGCTAACATACATCAATAACAATTCTGGAGAATATAAGAGTCGGCTATTAAACTGGGTCATAACTTTTGGGTCAACTATAGTTAAATAACAACAGACCTAACTTTCATAATCTAATCATTCTTTCTCGAAAATTCACACATTTAACAGCTTTGATGATGTGTTCATTATGCAGTTCAGAAGATCTTCTAAGTCTAACAAATTTTAAACAAACCAAATTTAGGTTTACAATGTCAATTCAACACCCAGAATGCTAACAGTTCGTCAGGCTATGTAACACTGCCCACAGTTCTCTAAATCTACCAGAACTCTGAAACACCTTACATACATCTAGTAAGTATCCAGCGTGCATTGCTGATACCTTTGGAAATCTGAGAATGCAAATAAAAAAGTGCATTTGGATTGAGCACAATGAATACTGAATAAGATTTATAACAATACTTGCGGCACCTTCAAGCAGAACTACCTCCACAGAGTTTTTAGACATTGCTGAATTTATTAATCATAAAGTAATATGAGAAGAAAAAAATAATGATTCTCCTTCTAAGAGAAATAGGACCGTCTAGTCTGTATAATTCTCATGCACAAGCGTAGCACTGTTGAGAGAAAATACGAGCATTTGTCATGGTACAAAATCTAGTCACTAGACTTAAAAGACGTCATTCCTCTTTGCACAATGTATATATTTTGATTGATCTTCTAAGGCATGTCATAGCCAAAGAGAAGAAAGTCCAGTAGATAGGTCCGCAAGAACTGCAGCTTGTCTTGTGAGGTAAGACTACTTTCATATTTCTGAAGTTGCTGAGACGCGTGGAAGGCTCTGTCGGGTGGTGGAAACCGGTCTGCCAACTCCCCGGCACCCATCCAGTATAGTGTTTCGTTGGCGTCGTGTTGGAAGTTTTCGTATCTCCCAACGGCGTCGTACTGTTGATAGAGAAATGGGTTCGTTAGCTAAAGAATAGAAACGCCGACCTTCTATCGCTTTATCTAAACCAAAGGCCAAGATTCGAATCCTGGCCTAGGGAGATGTAATTATCAATTATAATTCCTCAGGTGTTTTGCGGATCCGGTATTTAGTGATATTTTTTTGGCACGATACGAGTGAGTATAAACAAAATCAAGTCTGTATAGATGACAAACATAAGATTTAATTTTCTAGACGTCCCACCTGTATTGCACAAGGAGCGCACAATTCCACTATGGGCCTCCAGTGCTCGTTTTGCTGGGCCATTGTCCAAGTCCCATTAGGAGGAGTTACCCACCGAATGAATTCCTGGAACGTTATATTGTGACCTCCAGTGACCTATAAAAAGAATAAATGGCAATCATGGGGTTCATGAATAAAGAGAAATGTTATAGACAAAACTCATAGGGATTTAACAGTGATGCGCTGTCGAGTTTTAGCAAAAAGGATGTTAAAAAAAAAAAAAGAAGTTTCAGCTGAAAAGGAATACAATGATCTTTAAATATGCAGATATTCTGGTTCCAGAGGGAGGATCATAAACTTTCTTTCTTTATGTATTTCCTTTTATCCTATGTGATTTCTTTAAAATGAGTACCATATTTTTTGGAAGCTTGAATTTCAAGCCAATTTTCCTTCCGGGTTTGTTCTATATGGATAGGAGTTATCTTCTGAATAATAAGGATATAATAGTAATAATAAGTCATCATCATTTACTAAATATATTTTCAAAAAGGAAATATACGATAATATACTTTGTGATTCTTTGTCAGGTCAAAAAAAGGCTAAAAACCTCACATTACTGCAATGCCATTACTGCAATGCCATTGCAACAAAGTTTTTCTTCATGGGTATCCGTGAGATTTAAAATCAAGAATGTAATTTATAACAGAATAAAAGTATAGCAGATATAATACTCATTCGATTGTTCTCTTCACGAAATCTGTAAGAATAGAAAGTACATTGTGATATTGCAAGACTAGAACTGAGACCCAAGTGGGAATGTAAATCTCGTGCCAGAGTTTTTATAAAAACTCGAGTGAAAAACTATTCAGGTTTTTAGGTAAAGTTTTCTTCCATTAAATCTTGTTTGGGAATTTATAGGAAAGAATTTTGCCTGTGATCGACAAGGTCTCAGTTATTGATATGGAACATACGTCAAGCATTCATGTATAATCACGTTTAAGCATGGAAGCATTGAATAATCTAGGAAGCCAGTAAAGATTTTCCTCAACGGTATACTATGAAGTTTTGAGGTACGCTTCCCGTGGTATAAAATAAGTCATTATATTTTCATGGTGCAAAGCAGCACTCTTAAACAAGGAATTATCAATTTCGTGTAGAACTGAAGCCTGTAAATAAAATAAAATGGTTATTGCTCTTTACATCATCAGCATTAAACAAAAAGGCTGTAACACTGCAACCGTAAAAGCAGAATGAATTCCCGGCTCTGTGGGCACTTGCAGCCCACAAAGAGGGCTAACAGAAAGTGAGAGTTGATTACTTTTCTTTGCAGGCAACTAAAATACGCCATTAATGCTTTTTACATATAGCTTCAGAGTACAGACAATCAAAACGTACAACCAGCCCACATAAGCTGATTTACTACAACCCACAAACAAAGAAAGCATGCCCATTTTATGAACAGCTGCTACACACAAACAAGAATGATTCCTGATACAACTCACAATTGCAACCACAAACAATGTATTTTAAGGGTTCTATTTATAGCTGCAATCCACAAACATTAAAAAATGACAGTCATGTTAATAGCTACAACCCACAAGAAAAACCCGATTTTGCTTACAGCTCCAACCTATCCAAGAAAGTGTACTCAAGATTTATATAAAAGATTCATATTAACTCTCTACTTTAACTCACTGAAGAATTACCATCCAACAAGGTGGGTACAGCCTATGCGGAGAAAGAGTATGACATGGTATGACTTTACCTTTCCTCGCATCATACTCTCGACCTCTTGTCCAACGTGTTTGTGGAAGTCAAAGTTACTTTCTTTATCTATGTGTTCCAGCTTGTCCCTGTAGGCAGAAATCAAGCGGTGGAGAGGATGGCGCGTGAATAAGAACTTCTTGTAGGTCGCCAAGAACTCGAGCCTTTCCCTCTCTGTGAATCATCAAGGTTTATCAGGAAGCGAAATTGCAAGAATTTACAAGCTATGTCTCTGTTCTTGAATACATGAACTACTGCAGACTCTAGATAATGAAAGAAGGAATGATTAGTCGTGAAGTGTTATTTTTAGTATGTCTATGATAATCACCAAGAAGAGATGAAAAATTCTTTTTAAAATTCACACTTATTATCAATCAAAGGTATTGATTTACTTCATGAAGCTGTAAATTGTGTTCAAGAAAAAACTTGGAAAACTATTTGTAATACCAAAAATATGAGAGTAAAAGAAAAGCTTGAAGTTTTCAATTAGCCAAAGTAGTGTTTCATTCTCATGACTTGTCGCAATAAGCAAGAACTCTTCCCAGTCAGTTCCAGCACCTTGACTCATTCATAACTATAAATAGAAAGTAATCGTGAATGACATCGTGTCTATTAAGTCTAAAGATTAGAAACTCTCAAGGGATTATTTATTGTCAATCATAGAATTCATCACCTTAATGGCACCCGTCGTGCAGTTCGTATATCAAAAATATTTTTTCTACTGTTCTTTAAATTTTAACCTTGTCTTCACATCCATCCACAAATTTCAGTGACTCTTCTTTTGCTTATCACCTACAAAGTTCAAAATGTTGTGGGAGTTTTTTTTTTTTTTTATCCTGACCAATGAATGTTTCTGGAACGCATTCGGATTGCTGATAACTTTACATTTATCTGCGGCATTAAAAGAATTATAAAACGTTATAAATTTCCAAACCACTCTCGGCAGCGCCGTAAATATCAGCCACTTCTCCAATAACAACATTTAAATCTGAATTCCGTAAGAGAATACTAATCATTTTAGAAGAAACCACAACAAATCTTTTGCACATTTTCATTTATCAGTAAATTTCATCAGCCTTGCAGACATAAGCTAAAAATTTCAGTATAATCTGATATAAAAACTTTTATTAATTCCTGCCAGTGACTTGGAATTTTAGCAAAGGAAGAAGCCTACTCATTCTTAAGCAGCTTATAGGAGCTCACCTACAAATTTGACGCTCGAGAGAGTCGGCAAGAATTTGCCGTGAACTTGACTCCTTGTTAAATCCATGATGTTTTCGTCCTCCTCCAGTAGGCCCGCTAACCAAAACCATATCCTTTTCCATGACGTGCAAGCCACCTGTCGGTAAAGAGAATTAATAAAAAAAAAATGACTCCACTGATAATTCACAGCTCAGAGACAATAAGTAATGTGATTTTGACATTTTGATGTAGAAGGGGTGGAAGTTATTGCAAGAGTCTAGTTTTTCCCTCTTCCAGCTAGAAGAGAGCAATGATTTAAAAAAAAATCCTTAAGTGGTTCTACCCTAATCTTTTCTACAGCGGTTAATTTCTGTCTTCCCTTGCTTCTTCTAGCCTATATATAGCTTTACCAGGGTGATCAGGTCAGTTCTGTCTCACCCTGAAACGGACTCATTTTAGCCAAGCTTTCATTGGATTTCTCAAAGGTCTCACTCGACAAAGGTCTCATTTGGCGATAAATGTTCCATAATGTAAATCAAATTTAATACTTTATGGCACATACACTGTGAGGGACACGGTTATCTATGTCAGCTTCACTACTGCAAGAAAATGGATTTGACGTCTCGGGTAAAGAAGAACTTGACTTGATCTATGAAACAGACGAAAGCGAAGAATTCCATTTTCTGAGAGTGAATGGTATAATACAATGTTCAGATCAGTTGACCCTGTAGTTCTCAATGTCCACATAATATATCAGCCTCTCTTCTAACCACTTTCAGGTTTTGAAAACTACACGTCACAAAGTCAAATTAACTTCCAGGGATACCTCAAGAATTGGCCTTGGTCTTAAGTATCCGCAAATATGATAGTTATGCACAATCATCGAGTGCGAATGTTTCACGGATTAGTTTCGTACGTATAAAGCTGTATAAACAATATTATATTTCATTCTTGAGGTATGATGCAAGATCCTACTTCTGACGTATAAGAATTAAGCATAAATCCACGTAATTCTCCTATGTACATAAAAAGACATATACATCTAAACAGCTAGCATTAAGAGATAGACTGTTCGCTCTCCTAATAATTTTGATTCGTTACTATAAAGCTGAATAAAATACAGGATATTAGGAAAACCCTTTAGAGACCTGAAAGATGAAGAATGAACTACGGATGTTCTTTTGTAAAATTGACAATTTATCGAATTTAATTGTCACCTTCCATTTTCTATTGAGAAAAATGTCCCGTTCCCTTTGCAAATGAAAGATGAAGCATTATTGAGAGACGCAACCCCTCACTTATAAAAAACTGGGAAATAAAGAAAGTGCCCTTTTATACTTTCCAAATCTTTTCCTTCTTCGGTGCTTGCAGAGTTCGCTTCTTCTTATAAAGAATTTGTTTTCTCCTCAGAAAGTTAGCTAGTTATATTTTCCTTCTGAGTGTGTGTGTGTGTGTGTGTGTGTGTGTGTGTGTGTGTGTGGACAGGAGTAAGACATATATCGAACGTTCTCTTTCTCTCTCCCTCGCTCAAACACATAGTCGTCCCTTTCAGTGACAAACCTTTTTCAGATACCTTGCTGGTCACAGTCTCCCTACGAGTAAGAAGAAGCAACGATTGCATACCTTTGGTACGAAGCACATCAGAACCTTGTGGCGCGTGTCTACCAGTATGTGTTTCCTCACAACGGCGTCTACGGTCTGATTGAGGTTCAGACCTTGGCAAGCTCTCACCAGGTGGTTCACTCTGATCTTCTGGATCTGCTCCCAGGTCATGTTGCCGTTCTGAGTATACTGTTCCGAATAGAAAGAGAATAGTGGAGCGTTTAAAGAACTGAAATACCTTTTTAGATGAAAGGAGAAATTGATGGGGAACTTTAGAATGTAAATAAAAGTGTTTTTAAAATAGAAATGCTATTTAAATGGAATTATAAATTCATGGAGGTTTTCAAAATAGCAAAATACTTTTTTTGGAAGAAGGAGAAAACCTTTGGCATTTGCTGATTGAAAATATAGTTTAGACTAGCCTAAAACGCTGGTAAGTTTTCTCATGAAGCAAAATGTTTTTAGAATAGGAATAATATTCAAAATGAAAATTAAAATTCCTGTTGACTTGCAGAATGAAAATATTGCTTTGGATGGAAGTAGCAATAATTGGGATCCTTTCAGAATGGATTGGAAGGTGCTTTTATAATGGAAATCCTTTTTCCAATAGCAAGAGAAATTGGTGGCGGTTTTCAGAATGAAAAAGTTCTCAAGATTGGAAATGAAGGGTTGGAGTCATTTTCTGGAAGGATATACTGCTTTAATTAGAATAAAAAATTAGGAAATGAATCTCGGGGTGAAAAAAACAGGTGAGGAATACCGTTTGAAGATAATGTAATCCGTGGTCAGTTTAGTTTTGTGAGTTTTTTTCAGAATTTAAGATTAATTTCTTTAAATAGAAACAGAATTTTCCTAATTCATTTGATGTTCCTCATTGAAAGTCTAATAATTTTTTTAAAGCACGTTTTAGTGAAGTTAATGATTTTTTTAGAATTATTAGTGATATTTAAAGAAGTAAGACATTCTTTTTAAGAAAATGGCAGTCAGCCTTCTAAAGAACGAATTTTTGTGATTTATCTGATAAAAAAAATATTCCGTTGTCTTTACAGTAAAAATATTGGTATTATTTCGATAATAAAAATCTTTATTGGAGCTGCTCAGAGAAGAGAAAAAAGACCAGTTATTCGATCAAGAAAACCCTTCAGTTAATGGAGAATTTTGTCGCATGATTTTTTTTACAAACCCACTGCTCTCTCTCTCTCTCTCTCTCTCTCTCACTCTCTCTCTCTCTCTCACCTGTGACGTTTCAGAGTTGTCCCCGAAGAAATCTCCAAGCAGCCATTGGAAGATAGGTAGTCTGTACTGATCGGATCCTGGAAAATATATTATGAAATAATTATAATTAATTTCAATGTGCTTCTGAGTATCGCGACTTTATGTTTTGCTAAGACAGTTGTTCAGTCCTGTCCTGTCCTGCCGACCACCATTTGCCAAGATATTAAATGTATTTAAGTTATTGATGAATATTAGTGTCATCTGGGTTCCAAGAAAAAGAATGTAGCCTAGTAACTTCTTCCCCTAGAAATATTCCAAAATCATGAAGAATGATGTTCCAGCACCAGGTGGTCATGGGGCACACACACAAATATATATGTGTGTATATATATAATATATATAATATATATATATAATTATATATATATATATATATAAGTATAGATTAGTAATGATTATATATATGTATATATATATAATAATATATATAATATATAATATATTATATATATATATAATATGTCTATCACATTACCGTTGATTCATATAACTGTATCGAACTACAAATGTCCTTTAATATCTAATTCGCTCTACCTCAGATTCATATATTTTCATATATGCTTATCCGAAGGGGAATTTTTTTCTCGATAATAGACTTGCCTGGACCAGGGCGTGAACCTGGACGTTCCTGGATTTGAAAGATCCACGGGTTCGCGCCCTGGTCCAGGCAAGTCTATTATCGCTTAATAAATTCCCCTCGGTTAAGCATATATGAAAATATATTAATTCCGAGGTAGAGCGAATTAGATATTAAAGGACATTTGTAGTTCGATATATATATATATATATATATATATATATATATATATATATATATATATATATATATATATATATATATATATATATATATATATATATATATATATATAACTGTTACGAGAATGCGTGACTCTTCGCTTGTGATGTATGTTACGAATATTGTGATTCAGCGATCCTCCAGGTGTCTTTAACATTGATTCGGCAAATAGCTGTTCTGCGTAAATTCATCTTTTGTTCGTCCGCTTGGAAACCGGGGAAATTCTGTTCACATGAGATCTAAAGTGAGATTCAGCCATGTTCGATTGTTGCCCTGAACCGAACCGGGCTCAGTGTCACGTGACGTGATGGAATTCCCATCGTCGGACCATGGAACTTTTAATTCCGGTTGAAATCGGATTCGAAGGTGTGAAACGGAAATATACGTGCAAAAGTTTGTTACTTTATGCTTGGTTTGGGTGCATAGAGTTTTGTGATAGGTTCCTCACTCCGGGACAGACTACGATAGCACTCGGTCAAACGTTAGGACATCTCGGAAATTGGAAATCCCCAAAGATGAGAGTGGGTAGCCTTTGGAAAATTACTAACTTTTATGAACATTCCTTTGCAGACTGAATTATGCTTTTCTATCATTGGTCACCATTTTATTTCATATGATTTCTATTGCCATTCCTGTTTTATTGATATTGGGATATTTTCTTTCCCCACAGATATGTTTCTGTGGACATGTAATCATTGAGAGAAATGCTCCAATGCAACGAACATTTAAAATGGCTTGTGGAAGTGGTCATGTAGTTGGAATTGACAGAGACACTCAGACTTATGTGTAATAGACTTATGGCAGTAAAGGTGAAATAATTAGTGACGATGGCTGGTAAGGAATGCTTGATTTCCATTTTCTATTCTATTTGAAGTAAGTGTTCATAACTCGTTTCTTGTTTCTTGCAATTTGACCAGTATCACGTTAGATTTCCCAAATAAATTTGATTTTTGTAGCTCAGGATTTAATTTAAATGGCTTAGTTAATAGAAAAAGAGGAGAGAGAGAGAGAGAGATAGAAAAGAGAGAGAGAGAGAGAGAGAGAGAGAGAGAGAGAGAGAGAGAGAGAGAGAGAGAGATTCTTCTTCGCTAGACTCCGCTTTGCCAACAACGACTTCAGGTGAGCGTTGTTTTCTTTCAAAACAATTAATATATATATATATATATATATATATATATATATATATATATATATATATATATGTATATATATATATATATATATATATATATATATATATATATATATATATATATGTATATATATATAATATATAAAATTTGTGTGTGTGTGTGTGTGTGTGTTCCATATACACTTGACAACTGGGCAAATGAACACTGGGGTTATGACATCACTGCCACCAAAAAGGGTTGGCTGGGTGTGGATGGGGGGGATATGTAAAAATGACAAAAGCGACACATATTAGTGTCCAATCTATAGTTTTCGAGGTTCCTGAGATGAATAGTGACTCTCCCAATACCTTTTAAGTCCAAGTTTACCCCCAATAAGAGGCGGGGTGGAAAGGGGGTGACATAAAAATAACCGAAAACAACAGATATTAGTGTCTAATTCACAGTTTTCGAGGTCGGTGAGATGAATTTCGTTACACTTTCCATACCCTTCAAGTCCAAGTTCAACCATTATAGGAAGGGGGGGAGGGTTGAGGAGAGGGTGACTTATATAAATAATTGAAAACAACATATATTAGTGTCTAATTCATAGTTTTCGATGTTGCTGAGATGAATAGTGGACACTCCCAAAGCACTTTAAGTCTAAGTTCAGTTCCAGTGGGAAGGAGGCTGAGAAGCAATTACCTTAAGAGGAATGAGAGAGAGCGAGAGAGCGAGAGAGAGAGAGAGCGAGAGAGAGATAGAGTTTATCAGTCATAATTGGAGTTTTTCCAGGCAGCACCAGGTTGGTCAGCTGGTACACACACACACACACACACACACACACCACACACATATATATATATCTAGTATATAATATATACTATAATATATATCTATAAATAATATATATATAGTATATATACATATATTTTCACATACCTGCCTTTAACACAGATATACTTTTAGAATCTTATATTTATGATAAAAGTAAATATTTAAGATATTTAAGCAAATAAGCTTTTCAGTCACTTTAGCCCCATCTATTGTTCGTGCACGAAGTCAGTTATGACACCCATGGAGTTTGTACATTTTTTTGCATTACCATGTCCATGGTGAGAGGAAGAGAGAGAGAGACAAAGGATGAACGGGGGAGACGAAGAAAAACCAGAGGAGGAGACAGGCACAAGGATTGTGTGAGTTCTGAGGGATCGTCTGCCATCAACTTTTGAGTATTTTCCGAATGAAGATGCTCGTGGAATGTTGGATGGAAGGCTGTAGCACTTCAGCACATTGGCGAGGAATTCCATGCTCTACAAGTCTTGGCATGGACTCAGCACACATTTATGGCCAATCAATGTTTTGCTCTATGGTAAGGGCATAATTGTGTTAATTTCTTGGACCGTCAGGTGTTGCAGAGGGAAGTTGCACGTCGGGCCAGATGTTTGATGTTCTCCCCAGCAGCTACGATAATCGATGTGTGATATGCTATGTCTCCCTGATAAAGGTGCTAATTCTATCCATAGTTATAAGGCTGGTCAGGTACTGTGACTGACATTAATGTCCCTGAATTTTTGGGTAGGTTGGATTGGGAAACTAAGATTGGTGATTCGAGCAAGGGTCAGTTGGAAGCAATTGGAGAATACTTGAAGTTAGTGGTATCCCCTAGTACAAAGAAAGGAAATGTGTTGCTTCAGGTAGTGAATGCTATAAAGGTCAGGGTTGGAAGCCATGGGGCAAGTGAGGCTCAGTTGATGAAAGATAAGTTAGAATTAGAAAGATTGGCTGTGGAAAGGTTGAAGTTGCAGGTGCAGATGGTAGAGATAGAAGTAGAAAATACAGAGAGAGAGAGAGAGATGGCATTAGAGAGGGCCAAGTTGGCACAAGAGAGGGAATTAGAAATCGCTAAGATGGAACATGAATTGCAGGTTCTTAGATTTAGAGGAGCACCGGAAGTTAACTTTAATATTAGGTCATGCAATTAACTTAGTGCCAGTGTTCAATGAAGCTAATGTTGCAGAGTTCTTTTCTGCTTTTGAAATGTTAGCCAAAAAATTGGATTGGCCTGAGACAATGTGGAGTACCTTAATTCAGTGTAGATTGGTTGGTAAAGCACAGAAAGTGAGTGTGGCTTTGAGTGAAGATGTAAGTTCGAATTATGTTAGGGTAAAAGAGGTTGTGTTGAAGGCATATGAGCTTGTACTGGAAGCATACTGTCAGAGGTTTCGTGATTTATGAAAGTTGCCTACTCAAACTCGTACAATTTTCGCGGTGTAAGGAATTAACATTGGATGAATATGTAAAGTCAAAAGTGGCTAATAGAGTTAAACCTTACTGAAGAGTTTAAGAATAATGTGGGTAAAGAGTTGAAGATGCATTTAGACGATCTAAAGATAGATACTGTGAGAGGCATGCCAGTAGCTGCAGATGAATATGCACTTTCACACAAGGTCGTGTATAGGTTTGCTGAGTAGCAAACCAAGTGGGGCAGGGACAGGGGTTATGAAAGATCCCCAGAGAAAGGAGGAGTTAAGTCCTCTGAGTCTAGCTGTCCAGTGAAGAGAGTTCTGTCTCCTCTAAAGGCAAATGAAAGGGACTTGGTTTATTTCTTCTGAAAGAAGAAAGGACATTAATTATAAATTCAGTGTTTTCTGCCTGGAAGAGGCAGGGAGGTTTAAAGAAGCCAGTAGGTCTGCTTGGAAAGAAGTCTGGGCATGTTTCCTGTGATCTAAGTAACTTTGAAAGGTATGTCTCAAGGGGTGAGGTGTTCACCAAGGACCTGGAGAGTTCTGGGAGACAGATTAATGTGTTACGAGATACAGGGGCTGCCCAGTCACTTATTTTGAGATTTGCATTGCCTGATAATTTTGAAGAGGAATTGCTGGATTATGTGTTGTTGGGTGGATTCCCAAATATGGTAGTAGCATGTCCTATAGGTAAGTTTTGGTTAAATTCTGATTGGGTCAAGGGCCCGGTGAAGCTGGCAATTGCAGATGAGTTACCAGTGAATGCCATACAGGTCATAATTGCCAATGATGCTGAGGCAGATTCATTTAGTAACTA
The DNA here is from genome assembly GCF_015104395.2 of Macrobrachium nipponense. Lineage (NCBI taxonomy): Eukaryota > Metazoa > Arthropoda > Malacostraca > Decapoda > Palaemonidae > Macrobrachium > Macrobrachium nipponense. The sequence continues at coordinate 26,781,557 of NC_061105.1, forward strand.
CCCAGTGGTACAACGCAAAGTTGTGGCTCATAATGGTTGTGACTCATTCTACAGCCCAATCATCAAGGATTGATGATGAGGATTTGGATTTGGATAAGCTTTAAGGGTTAGTCCGGTATCTGAATGGAATGATACTGTGGGATGGGATCATGAGTCATTGAGCGCTGCTCAAAAGGAGGGATTTAAAGGAGAAGTAGGAGAGGTGAACTTGGATTTGACAAAACCCAAGTTCAAATGGGAAAAGGGCATCCTGCATGAATTAAGTCTCTCCGGAAAAGCCTTGAACGAAATGAGTGAAGTAAGAAAGCAAGTGGTGATTCCTCTAAGATATAGGGACAAAATCTTGTGGTTTGCTCATGATGATATATTTGTGGGGTCATTTTGGAATTAACAAAACTTTTAGGACGGCTTCTGAAAATTTCTTTTGGCCAGAAATGAAGGCAGATGTGAAGAGGTATGTTAATTCCTCTAGGTACCCTGAGGCAATACCCTTAAGATGTATTCATAGTAGAAAGGTAAAAGAAGCACTTATTGGGTTCTTTACTAGGTTTGGATAGACAAAATCAGTTCAGGCAGACTGTGTGAATAATTTTAAGAGTAGGGAGTTTGCTAAACAAGTGAAAGACTTGAAAATTCTTCATTTAACCTCTGCACAGAAACATTCCTGAAAGTCAGGGCCAGATAGAAAGATTTCACCAAGTTCTAAAGACCATGTTAAAGAAATGTTGTGGGGAAGATGCGAGGAATTGTGATAATGAAATACCTTATCTATTGTTTGCATTCAGACCTGTACCAAGTGATGTAACAGGTTTTTGTCTGTTTGATCTGGTGTTTGGACAGAAGGTAGGGGTCCATTGGACATTATTAAGGAAAGTTGGGAAAAGAACAGCCCTGAAATTGACCTGTTAGAATTTCTGAGAGTCAAGGGAGAAATTATGTGCAGCTTGAAGATTTGCCAAGGAAAACTTAGAGAGAGGACAAAGTAAAATGAAGAAGAATTTTGAAAAGAGGACTAAAGTAAGGGACTTTAAAGAAGGAGAAAGTGTCTTAGTTTTGTTGCCAAATCCTGGTAGTCCTCTAGGAGCTAAGTTTTCAGGACCATGGAAAATAGCTAAGAAAGTAAGTAGTTTAAATTATCTTGTTGAAACTCCCAACAAACAACAAAAATACCAATTATGCCATGTTAATATGATAAAGCCTTATCTTGAAAGAGAGAGAGTAATGCAGAAACCTATGTTGTTGTTAGAAAAGGTAGGAGCAGAGAAAGGTACCTTGGACTTTCATGGTGAGTGGCCCAAAAGTAATAAGGAAATTGTAATAAAATTACCTAGTCTGTTGCCTCATTTGGATGAAGATCAAAAGATATCTATTGTGGAGTTGGTAGAACTATTCAAAGACACCCCAGGTTTTACCAAAGTGATATAGCATGATGTAAAAGTCAGAACAGCAAAAACAGCTCCTTATAGAACTAATCCTTCAATAAGGGAAATAATAAGGACAGAGGTAGAGTATATGTTGGATCACAATCTGATAGAGAGTAGTCGCAGCCCCTGGAGTTCACCAGTAGTGTTGGTGAAGAAGGAGAATGGTGAGTATCGCACGTGTATTGACTACCGTAGAGTTAATGCAGTAACATAGACGGATAGTTTTCCTTCACCTCAGGCGGAGGTCTGCATTAATGACATAGGTGAAGCAAGGTTTATCAGCAAGTTTGATCTATTAGAAAGGATACTGGCAAGTTCCATTTACATCCAGGGCCAAGGACATTTCAGCATTTGTGACTAATGAGGGATTGTTTGCCTGTAATGTAATGCCTTTTGGCATGAAAAATGCCTCTGCTACAATCCAGAGATTAATGAACTGCCTAGTAGTTTCTCTTGAAGGTATTGTAGTATACATTGATGACATTGTGGTTTACAGTGATGACTGGCACACTCATATTCAGAGGATAAGAAATTTGGTTGAAGTGCTTAGTCAAGCAGGGCTAGTCATTAATCTAAGAAAATGTGAAATTGGAAAAGCTAAAGTGTTGTATTTAGGCCACGAGATAGGTCATGGAAAGATAGCTCCTAAGGATGCAAATGTCAAAGCTATTCTAGAGTTGTGTGTGTCGTATGACAAGAGAGCTGATCATCGTTTTCTTGTCATGGTAGGCCACTGTCGCAACCCTCTCACTAATCTATTGATGTCAGAAGGCATTTGATCAGTTAAAAGGAGTTTTGAGATACTTTCCTGTCTTAAGAGCCCCTGATTTCCAGCTGGCAGTTGATGATAGTGATTTTGGTATAGATGTTGTACTATCTCAAGTTGAAGAGCAGATAGAGTATCCCGTTACCTTCTTTTCTAAGAAACTTACAGATGCACAGCATAAGTACTCCACAGTAAAGAAGAAGAATCTGAGTTTGATTTCAGCCTTAGAATATTTTGAGATATATTTAACAAACGTTCTTACACTTGTGGTGGTAAAGACTGACCACAACCCTTTGGTATTTTTTAACTGCTTTAAAAACAAGAACCAGCGGCTGTTGAGGTGGAGCCTGATATTGCAGGAATGGGACTTAAACATCCAACGTATGCCAGGAAAGGACAATGCTGTACTAGACATTCTGTCCCATTATGGTCACTTTCCAGCACTTTAGTAATACTAATGCAATGTTTTTTCCCTCAGGGGATTCCCTAATTAATTTAGGGTTTTGTCTTGATTTACATATTTCCTTAATGAATATTTTTCATTAGTACAAGTACTTAGAGTCATAAAATCTTTGATATTTGGTTTAGTTTGCTTTGTTTTGCAATATATTTTCTAACTTTCATTTTTGTTGCTCAAAAATCTTTTTAAGGATAAAATATTTTAGTTGGCATAGCTTTTTTGCAGTCATCATCGTAAAAGAAACAAACAAATTAGAAGTTAAACTAATTTGTCACATGCCTGCCTTTACCATAGATATACATTAAGAATCTTAAATTTACAATAAAAATAAATATTGAAGCTATTTAAGCAAATAAGCTTTCCAGTCACTTTAACGCCATCTATTGTACATGCGCATAGTCAGTTATGTCACCCATGGAATTTGTTCTTTTTGTTTTTTTTGGGGCATTTCCATGTCCATGGTGAGGGGAAGAGAGAGAGAGACGAAGGATGAATTGGGGAGACGAAGAAAAACCAGAGGAGGAAATGGATACAAGGATTTTGCAAGTTCCAAGGGATTGTCTGACATCAACTCTTGAGTATTTTCCGAATGAAAATATTTTTCTCCCAGGTGCTCGCAGAATGTTGAATGGAAAGCTGTAGCACTTTAGCACATTGGCGAGGAACTCCGCAATCTAAAGTCTCAGCATGGACTCATTGTAGCCATATCATAATTGCAGATGTTATATGGCTTTCCATTGTTTTGCTCTATGATAAGGGCATAATTGTGCTAATTTCTTGGACCATCGGATGTTGCAGAAGGAGGTTGCACGTCGGGCCAGATGTCTGATGTTCTCCCAAGCTGCTACGATAATTGATGTGCGATATGCTATTTCTCTCTAGTAAATGAGCTAATTATATCCATAGTTATAAAGCTGGTTAGCTTCTTTATGTACCAAGTTTATATTATATAATTATCATCTGTCAGCGAGGGTTATGATGCAAGACCTGTAGTTTTCCCACAGAAATATGTACTAGTGAGATGTGCCTGTGGAACTATTTGAGCCTCTTGTGTTGAAATTGTAATGTGGGTGGTTGTGTCAATCTTCAGACTGGAAATCTTAAATATGTGTTATTTTTATACTTTGTTAATGTAATGTTAGATTTGATTATGAGTCTTTGTTTCAAACCCTTCCTGCTTTTGATAATCTAATAAAGTCCATGTCTGGTTCTAGTGGACTATTATAAAGAACCCTTTTCGTTACAATATATATATATATATATATATATATATATATATATATATATATATATATATATATATATATATATATATATATATATATATACATTACTACAAGTGTCCTTCTGACACTTGTTTTTTTCTTTTTTTTATTACAAATGATGAGGGAAAATTTTGAAACGAGGGAAAATAAAAAAAACATAAGGGATATAAAAAGAAATAAGGTAACTGCTTCAAGTAAAACTTAGGGTAAAGCAAAACATTGTTGTTGTGATGTTTTTGAGGTCCATGCAATATTTTTGACTTGGCTTTTGTTCTATTGTTTCCTTAATAATGTCTCGAAGAGAAAAACATAAATTTCTTTTATTGTCCTGTCAAAAGTGATCTTAAGCCCTAACGACCTAAGATTTGAAGAGAAGCAGAATGCCTAAGGGATTACCGTCCCTTCCGCCATTGTGTTTTGGTCCCTAACTAATTTCACAAGACGAGAGTTGTTGAAAGGGATCAACCCCTTAGTTCGTTAGATTTCACACCCTCTCATGTGTAGTCCTTCTGACCTGACCTCTCACCCTGGCCTTGTTTATTGCGGTGTCCTGCACCTGCAACTCTGGCCTCTCACACCTGCATCTCCGCCTACTGACCCAACTCTCTCGATCCAATTTAACACCTCATTACATCCTTTCTTGCCATACCCTTCTCTGCTGGTGTTCTATGACCTTTCCAGGTACCTGCAAGCAGCAGAGATGAAAGGACCGAAGGAGATCGTCACAGTTTTCACAGATGTCAGAAGTGACACTTCTGGTAACTCCCAAAAACCGGTTATAAATATGGGCTGGCATGGCCCATCAAAATTGTATTTTACCCTAGCCTGTACCCGTGGCGTTATGCCCTAACGAAGCTATGTCATGACTGAGTGCGACGACCTGGTAAGCCGATCCAGAATACTTAAGTCTTGGTTATGAATTATGGCTAGCTTCCTAATCTACTACTCCGTCTGGAAGCTAGACTCTGTCCTGAAATCCGACCCGACATCCCACTTAAAGCTGTCATACCCTGAAGTACCTGGGCACTTTCTGATGAAGGGCACTCTTTCTGTTATTCCCTAGTGAAGAAACTGCACGCGATCGAAGTCCTTCCGCTGACATCCTGGCTTTATCTACGTATGTTTCATCCATGGACGATATAAGTTTATGCCGCCTCCCACCTCAAATACCTGTTGCACTCAGGTATTTGTAGTTTTGGAGACTGCATCAAACCTACCTCGTCCTCAGTAGCGTTGTAGTGCTTTTGCCCGGCGGGGTGGGCTAAGGCTTCACTGCCAGTCCTGGAATTGAAGATGTCGATGGTTCGTGCCCGTCGGCCGGCAATTCTATTATCGCCGAATAAATTCCCCTTCGGTTAAACATATATGAAAATATATTAATTCCGAGGTAGAGCGAATTAAATATTAAAGGACATTTGTAGCTCGATATATGTATATGAATCACGGTAATGTGATATGACTTATATAATGGCTACGTGCGGGCAAAAGCACTACAACACTACCGAGGACGAGGTGGGTTTGATGCAGTCTCCAAAACTACAAATACCTGAGTGTGACAGGTATTTGAGGTGGGAGGCGGCATAATCTTATACCCTCTTGCGGTGGCGGGATGGGCTAAGGCTTCACTGCCAGTCCTGGAATTGAAGATGTCGATGGTTCGTGCCCGTCAGCCGGCAATTCTATTATCGCCGAATAAATTCCCCTTCGGTTAAACATATATGAAAATATATTAATTCTGAGGTAGAGCGAATTGGATATGAAAGGACATTTGTAGCTCGATATATGTATATGAATCACAGTAATGTGATATGACTTATATATATATATATATATATATATATATATATATATATATATATATATATATATATATATATATATATATATATATATCGTGCACGGAAAATTGCCACTGGGATGATTGCCATGCGGATCATTGCCCATGTGGGAAAATTGCCAAGGGGAGCACTGCACTGGGAACATTGCCCATGAGTGATCATTGCCACTCCGAACACCCCACCTCTTTTAAATGAAATTGAAGATATATATATATATATATATATATATATATATATATATATATATATATATATATATATATATATATGTCAATCCTCTGTAAAGAGTCATTTGAATGATATTACTATATTTAGATACTGATTTTGTTTAGAATAAGAAATTACCTTTTACAGCCATTTACAGCCTTTATCAGTGATGTTTCGTAAATTGGAAACTGGTATTTAAAATATGAAATTGCCTTTTAAAACCATTTAGTACAACTATTTACCACTGACGATTCTTAAACGAGAAACTAAGCGCCTCAGTGGCGTGGTTGGTATTGTGTTGGCGTCCCACCTTGGTGGTCGCGGGTTCGATTCTCGGCCATTCCATTGAGGAGTGAGAGATATGTATTTCGGTGATAGAAGTTCACTTTCGACGTGGTTCGGAAGTCACGTAAAGCCGTTGGCCCTGTTGCTGAATAACCGCTGGTTCCATGCAACGTAAAAACACCATACAAACAAACAAAGGTTCAAGTTAAGACCGATAATGGCTCGTGTGCACAAAAGTGAACGTGGAAGAGATATGCTTGTAGAAGAATTGCAATTTATGTATCATAAACATAGCGAAAATAAGAGTGGCACACTTATTTTTTGGAAATGTTCTCAAACATAGCAAAAAAATGCAAAGCAAGATTGCGCACGAACGTATTGACAGAAAATGTTGAAATTGTAAAGTACGTTAATGAGCACTGACACTGCGACCAAGGATGTAGTTGATGCCAAAAGTGTTTAAGGGCCACTTTTGCAATATCTCATCAATCGAGTCGCGTAGTAGTATCACAAGCGGCTGTAACCTTAGATGAAGCTACACTTTCTCAATTACCCTCTGTAAATAGCATTTGCAGAAATGTTCGAAAATGGAGGCAGAAAAACGCAAATTTTCCGGCTGTTCCGATGTCACAACTACAACAGGTATGGAAGATCTAAAGAGGTTCAAGAACTTGGCTATTGATGGCACATTTAAAGTGACTCCTGAAATATTTTATCAACTTCTAACTATTCATGTTCAGAAATTCTTTTAAACAAAAGTTAAATTTTAAAATAACTTCTTAACCTGAATTTTAGTTATAAGAACTGAAAGCACCTGGGCAGGGTTCCCAGTGTCAATGTTCACACATGGGTAAGTTCCCAGCGGTAGTGTTCCCAGTGGCAATCCTCCCATAAGGGCAATATTCCAAGTGGCAATTCTCCTATATATATATAGAAGAATCACAGGGGCAGCAGACCCGGTCAACATCCAGGTTGAAGAGGTAAAGGCATGCCTTTCACAAGTATCAAGTTTATTATGCCAACGTTTCACATCACATGATGCATCCTCAAGGCTGGAAAATTACCTACTATGAATACTAAAACATCACTTATGCATATAAAAAGTATAAAAAAAATATTTGGCATTTACAAATAAAAAAATTAAAACAAGAACTTGAAAGGAACACCTGCCAAGGTAAGAGTTAAAAAGTGACTAAAAAGACAGGGAGAAAATAAACATGCGTAAGATGACTAGAGCGAACGTGGAGAGTAAACATACAGGCAATTATGCTATAAACAGTTGTGTGGACGACGATTGGGTTTTTAGTGTTGGTACATTAGTTTTTATGAGAAATGACTCCAACACCAACTCGTCGTTTTTACGGGCAGATCCGATAATCTTAAAATCATTTATGTCCAAGTGGGCACCACAAATCTGAGAATGATTCCGGACATTGGATAATTCGGGACTGGACAATCTGCACCATGTCCTGAAGATGACACCTTGATGGGAGCAGAAACGGACCTTGAGAAGCCTCCTCGTACATCCAACGTAGGTTCCCAGACTACACCTAGGACAGGTATATTTATCAACAATGTTGGATGTCCAGGAAAGGCTCAGCCTGTCCTTCACTTTGAAAAGGTGTTCGTTTTAAGTTCCTGTTTTGATTTTTGTATCTGTAAATGTCAAAATATTTTCTATATTTTATATGTGCATAAGTGATATATTGGTATTCATAGTGTGTAATTTTCTAGCCTTGAGGATGCATTATGTGTTGTGAAACGTTGGCATAATGAACTCGATACTTATAAAAGACATGCCTTTACCTCTTCAACCTGGATATATATAGGTATATATTATATATTATATATATATATATATATATATATTATATTAATATACTTGTGTTTTACAAAGGGTGACGCCAAAATGGAACAGCATTTTGGTGTCTCATAAGCTTTAGGGGTGAAGTTGCTAGCCACAAAGACACTCTCTCTCAACCCCAGCAGGTCCTGGCACCCAATTGCTACTGGGTGTATTTACGAGCGATAGTCTGGGAGTAAATCCGATCCTAGTAATCATCATCTTGATCGCTGTGCCACTCATCATGCCGCATGTTATGCGCATATCTGTTTATTATTATATATCAAATCCTCCATCACCTTTCTATTGCCTTGTATCTTGCATCCAGTACAAAAGCTCGATGGCCTTACCTGAATTGGAGATGACCACATAAGTCGAAACGACGAAGACTATGACGACCCACACAAGAGCTTTGCCCCATCGAGTGGTTGTGGATCGCGGTCCACCTCTGAAAAAGAAATTAAGTTATCTGTCAATCAATCAATCAAAATGATAATCCTGTTAGTTTTCTATTCATATAAAATTGCGTAACAAAGCAACTGATAAAATTGCGTAACAAAGCAACTGGGATGATCCTCAGCGTATTTCCATATGTGATATTATAAATTTTGCGTGAAAAATTAGACAGGCAAGTGGTAAAAGACTAAAGCAATAGGAAGGAAAGTAGAAAGACGGATGTTTGGACAGACTGATGAGCCAAAAAGGATGCACCAAAGACTGGCGTACCCTCACATCATTGGTTGATTTTCTTCTATTCAGCTTTTATGTTGCGTGGGTTCTTCCACATTAACATGATCTTATGCTATTACGGTTCTTGTGTGGCTTGGTATTAAAAGGAATAGGAGGTCTGGTGTAGACCTTTAGACTTGTTCCAATCAACCTTGACGATCGTCAACTATGTGCCACACAAGACAGGGGACACTGAATTACTACTCCGAATAATTTACAGGGATCTGAGTCAACACCTGGCATTGATATTATAATCTCTATCAGTACAGGAAGTCGTATCAATAATTCACAGCGTCCCAGCAGCATCATTAATTATGCTAAAATTCATTATCAGAACCTGCTTGCTACAACACTTGGTGATCCATTCAACAGATTCCATAAATGAAGTAAGGCATCACTTACATTTTTCACAACCCATTTTTCAGGGCTTCTAGTCACAGCAAATGAAGACCTAAAAAAACAAAGGTTTAAGAATTCCATCAATATTTGAAAAAATCGTGTTGTTTCTATCATTGAAGTCTCTTGCAATAATTGAATAACCAGTTAGCATCAATTATATTTCCCTAATCGATGGTACCTGGTTATTCAAATTAGAGAGTAAATAATTTACAGCAATACAAGCAGGCAAAGGAGCTAAAATATCGCCAACATATCAACGGCACTTTAAAGGAATATGAATGATATTAGGTAAATAACGTTTTTCGGAGAATTGGCATACCACAACCTAGTGAGTAAAATAATAGGGGTTAATTCGTTACTAAGATACTCTAAAATAGAATCTATAGGGACTTTACTAAGAAGAGAACAAACATCAAAACTTATGAATCTATCAGTGGGGCAGTAAGTGATTTTATTTAATTTATCAACTAAATCTACAGAATTATATATGTGAGAATCGGAGATTGTTCCAAGTAACGGGGATAATAGCTTGGCGATATATTTCGAACGTGTAGTATATGATATTGAGCCAACAGTACTGATAATAGGCCACATGGAATTATTTTCTTTGTGCGTTTTTACTAATCCGTACAAATAAGGTGACGAGGGAAATCTGACTGATAATTGACCTAGTAGTTCTTGTTTATCTTTAAGGATTTTTTTTCTCTTTGCTAGTGATCAAGGGGATTTTTTTTTTTAGTTTTTTGCAAGTCGTATCATCGTCCAGTAGGACGTGATATTTAGTCAGCTTTATCTAAAATTACAATATTTGACTTATGAGCTTTTGTGATGCGGATTGTATTGTCTTTTCTAAGATCGGTTAAACATTTCTTATGACGAGGAGGGAAGTTACTTTCATGAATAACATTGGCAGCTCCATAAACAATACCTTTAATTAAGTTCTCATGATTTTCAGGAAGATCACAATATTTTTCCATTTTACTTAGGGATGACGCAATCGTTAAAGTAGAGGGTCTATTCGATATAAAGAAAGATAAACCATATCCAAGGACACTCACAACATCTTCACTTATTTGTTTACTTGATAAAATAACAACACAATCATGACGTGCACTATTAGTCCAATCACTGCTATCAATAAGATTATATTTTAGAGTGTCTTTGTAACGAACTAACCCATCATGAATTACCTCTAGCTGTAAGTCATATTATTTCAGTCACTAGGTTGTGCATCTGTGATTGTAAGCTTATACTATTTTAATGGTGCATATTATGAACAATTATTTGGTATGTTAGTATTTTATATTATATATATATATATATATATATATACATATTTGTGTAGTATTATATATATATATATATATATATATATATATATATGTGTGTGTGTGTGTGTGTGTGTGTAAATATATTATATATATATATATATATATATATATATATATATATATATATATATATATATATATATATATATATATTGAACTTCGGACGTTCATTAGAAGTTATAAGGTAAGACAAGCTAGTCACGCTGACTAACGTGTTATATTATCAACAATCTTTTTTTTCTACCTAAGGAAACAAAGTTGAATAGGGGCTACATATTCACACACGTCAGTTTTTTGTTTTCTAAAATGATATTCATAAAGCAGGAAAAAGTAACGGAAGAATTTAAATAAGATTTTGGGGCCCTATGTGCAATGGCATAATAGAAAGTTATTGAATGTTGGGATGGATCAGAAACCGGAAGAGGGGAGAGGGGGGGGGGGGGTGGGGGGGGGGGGAGGGACGTGGAGAAGGGCGGGCGGTCGTCTTTTATTTCTTACAGGCGGTGTGCGTTTCTTGGTTCCTTGTTCCTTTGAGACTTTGGTTATTGTTCCTTTCTAACTCTGTCTTCTGTATCATGCCTGTATAGCAACACAATGCCCGTGAAGTCTTAGGAGAACTAATGTCATGCTAAAAACAGAACAAAAACAACACAGATCTTTGCTAGGGCCAAAAATATACCCAATACAGAACCTCATCAATTTAGCGCTTCGGTCCTTACCCCACACCTACACAAAACTTGATTAAAATCACAGACAAACAGATAGACCTTTGCTATTATTTCTGAAAAGGGTCCAGTGGAAGAAAAATGAAGTTGGTCATGACTGATGACAGACAGGAACTACTGCAAAGGATGATTGACTTTCAGAAACCTTTGACTCCCAACTGACGCGTGCTTGCGTGAGCTGTGTAGAAAAGTATTGATTATAATATTCAGGCATATCTATTATACCTAATGTACTTAAGCGCTTGTGCGTGCACATTTTTAATAGCCACAACTACCATTTAATTTTCCAATTTTCCGACTGAGGTTGCCTTGAGAGTGCTTCCAATTTCCAATGACAATCTTGTATCCGATGGAAAAATAATTGTAAAAGACTTTTACTTCCCTTGCTGGAAACTGTATGTAGGTGCGAATCGAGCCACAGAAGGTGAAATTATTTTCCAGTTATATTCTTCTTGAATACAGACTTGTATCGGTAAGCGCTAAACAAATGTAACAGAAAGCTGAAAGTTAAGAGGTTATGGTGTCTATCATAAAATAGTGGAGCAATGTAGCTCCAAAATGACAGGAAAAATTCCAAATGGTGATACATGTCTGAATTTCGGCACAACACTTCTTGGCCTTCTCTCTCATAATCAACCTACGGCCATACAGAATTTTACTATTTTCCAATATGGCTGGCAGTTTTTTCATAATGGTGCCCTGATGTTATTTGAATATTAACATTTAATTGCTTAACCACACTGGCATTCCTCAGCCACTCTCAGTTTATGATGAATTATTGAAAGCAAACCTTTAAATACTAAGATACGTAATTGTGTTGCCTAGAAGCTTCAAAGATGACTACCAGTATATCTAAAATGACCACCAAAAAGCCAAATATTTGTACTAGGTGGTAAAAGGTACTGCCCACCTGTGTAAGGAGGGCCCAGCCCCCTCCCCCTCCAGAGGATAACACCAGCGCCCAGGACGGGCCTAATATTGAAGAAGATGGCAGTAATACCAGACGTGACGTCACCACGGTCGCAGCCAATGAAAACCCGGCTCCAGGTGACACCACACACCTGAGAAGGTCAACGCGCCTGGAACGTTTCCGACGCCTGGCCGCCAGCCAACGAAATGTCGAATATCCCCCGGGTCCTGCAGGAGCATTCGTGAGCGGCCGCAAGACCTTAATATAAAGAGGACTCCCCACCAAGATCTACGGGCTGCTCTTGAGCAAGAGCCCGTGCTGGCATAAAGCCAGCTTAATCTTCAACAACAATAAGATTCAGTCCTCCAGCAACCGTCGTTGTGATAATACCCTGGCAGATCTGGGCGAAACGTCGCGTCAAAAGAGAGAGAGAGAGAGAGAGGAGAGAGAGAGAGAGAGAGAGAGAGAGAGAGAGAGAGAGAGCAACTTATAGTAGCAGTAATAAACATAATTCAATATGACTATACCGGATTTGACGATTCCCTTTGGCACGTTGCTTGCCAGTTTTAGCAACTTTGAGAAATCCTTGATAAGGAAAATAGAGAAGACTCTATACAAAATTAATGGAGCTGATGCAGCAATCCTTTTTAACAAGAATTGTTTGAAAGAGGGTCTACTCCAAAGAAATAATGATAATAATAATAATAATTCTCTTTTTCATCTCAAGGCCAAATACATGGAATATACAAAGAATAGACAAGAGCATACAGTCTAGATACATAAGATATAAAAAAAACATGCGTTTTGGGGGTAACTTCAGTTGATCAGTTTATTTCTGTAGGTTAAAGATAAATTAAGCCCTTCTTAACTCGTTGTCATCTTCATAAAATAAGAAAAATGGGTAATTATCTCAATGTAACAGTGTAATGATGTAGAGTCTGTGTACTACCATGGCACAGTGTGGGACTCAACATGGGGTTCAGTGCTAACTAATAGTAGTCATATGTTGCTCGTTTCCCAAATGCTGTTTAACTAGCCTCAGTTCAGCCACACCTCAATTGACATGATGTGCCATGTGTACAGATCACACATGAATGAAATATTATTGGATGAATGTTCGGGCAAAGGGTAGGATTATAATTGCAGCTCATATCTGAAAGTGCATATAGGTTATTAAAAGGAAAAACCCTCGGCCTATAGAACAAAAACAATGGCAGTACAATGGTGAAAATCGAAGTCTAACAGGAAGCTTTCTTTATTGCTTATGCCAAGAACATACATATGAAAGACTAGTGAATTCTCCCTTGCGACAAATATTCCTGAATTTTTACAACTTAAATACAATGCCTATAGCACTTTATCCCAAATGGCTGGACAAAGGTGACAGAATCCAGCAAACCTTTGAAAAGAGCAAATATCATGAATCACAAATACTAAAGTCATACTAGGAATCAAATTTCAACTTGAACAAAGATGTTCTGCAGAAAGTCGTTCATTTCCTCTTTGCTCTTGACCGTGCACATTATGACAAGTGGCTTTCAATTCATTTGAGACATATGGGGGCTCTCCAAAACCGACACATTTCCAAAATCTGAAGAAAACCATGATGTTAAAATTGGAGGCGTGCTGAAAAGATTTCTTGAAATGATTGAGAATCTAAGAAGAGTACTCAGAAAAATGGGCAACCCTTTTGAGGAAGATTCACTAGATCTGATTGTGTTGGGCAGTCATGAAACTATGGCCATCAGAATGAATGAATCCTTAGGATCTATGAAAACCCTCGGAAAGGCACCATTCACTAACTTTACTGAGACTCAAAACACCAAGCGCATTTAGTTGCAGAATCCCTGCTACAAAGTTCAAGTGCAATAAGTCATTGCAAACCATGAGGGCAGACAATAATCTATTCCTGTAAACGCTCTGAGACCAATGAAAGGGTCTACTTTTGAGTCTTAAGCAAATGATGAATTTTTTTCCAATGTACAGGCATATAATCAAGCAAACGCTGTATTTCATGTATATAGGGCAGACAATAGGAAAACCAAAACAACACAAAAAAGAAGTACAGAAGTTTGCTGCAGTGATCAGTACTGCAAAACCTCCCAGCAATTGGGCCAGCGTCGTTAGGAATGGCCGGAACAAAATTGAACTGTTTGTATATTTGGCCGACATAATTGTTTCGTATCAAGCACGAGATACAACATGCATTATTGTTACCAAAGGGGATAATGCAAGCAGATACTAGTCTTTTTGCATGCTGCATATTCTGCAAGGCATGAAGACATCTCAGGAACGATCATACGCAGTTCAGGCAAGGAAGTTGTTGTCAAAGCAGTATCTAGTATGGGAAAAAAATGGTTTGAGCAAACTATGGATTAAATTTGGAACAGTAAAAGATATGAGGGGGATACCCAGTCATGAAATTTGTAGTAGCCACTGACCAAAAGCCTCGGCCCTTCTCTTTCTCCATGCATTAAGTGGGTGAGAAGCAAGATCTGGCTAACATGCAAAGGGGAAGAAGCCTGCATGGAAAACATGGATTGCGTTTCAGTGTGTCACCCCACCTTAGCCCAACTAATTTTCAACACCAGCAGCTGTAGAATGTGGACACTTTCAAGTTATTGAAGAGTTAGTGTTGCTAACGTACGACAGAAGCAGTTCATGTAAAGATGTCTTTGCAAGGAAACAAAGAACTTATGATTTCATTCCACCTATAAGGGATGCAAGCAGGGTATATTTAGAGTTAGTGTTTAGTATGCCGTCTAGCAATACCCAGTCCAAGACACTAGGGGTGGCAGCAGATTGGTGCTGCCTAGCTTGCTCATTGGACAAATTTGTCAGCAGCTGTAGAATCTTTGTCAAGAACCGAATAAGTATGGCTGTAAGAAGGAATGCCATCTGGTGCAAGTGCTATATCTCTGGATGGACATAGCTGCACAGCACTTTGCAGCTGCTCTTGCAAAAATCGTGGGTTCAGTTAATCTCTTAGTGACAGTAAGAATACCAATATATGAATTTGCAGTCATTATATGGAAAGATGCAATTTTTGCAGGCCTATGAAATGGAAATATCTAAAACATAAGCAAATTGATATAATTTTGGAGGACCGTCAGCCATCTTGGATATAACAATATATTGAGATGACCTGAGGTTGATTTTGATTTAAGGAGATAAAAAGAATTCACATGTGAGATCTATTGCTTGTATCACCATTTGTACTTTTGTCCACCGCCGTGCCCGCATATGTAGTATGTATGTGTGTGTATATATATATATATATATATATATATATATATATAATATATATATATATATATATATATATATATATTATATATACACATATATATATACATATATATATATATGATATATATATATATATATATATATATATATATATATTGTGACGAAGTGCCAAGTATCTGGTTACTACACTTACCATTCATTAACCGATACCTCACAAAAGCCAGACACCTGAACCCTCATCACAGGTATTAAACGACTGAATACTCTAAAGGCAACAGTGATCCCTTAACAACTTACCAGTATTGCAGAAAATCAGACTAAGTTCATCAAAACAGGTGTGAGGTAATCTTGTAAGTAATTAAATTAATCAAAAGGCATCACTCCATCAACAACTTTAAAAGTCTAAGTATTTCCCTGATTTCAGAAGTCTAAGTACTTCTCTGGTTCTAAGTCACTTCAAGTAAATTGAAGGAAAACAGATCAATTACCACTCTATGTTTCTACCTAACATCAATATAATCATAATTAAATGCAAATATACTGGTGTAAGATAAAGAAAACACTTATAGAAATTTTAAATAAAAAATTTATTATTAAACTCAAAATTTATAAGTGAAATTCACAATATCAGGGAAAATTACTGTTACTTGAAAACAAAGTAAAGTTTAATTATTTCTTGACTCAAATTAAGTAAAATTAAATCAAAATTACTTTATCACAAAATTCAAGAAAATTAATTCAATCAAAATTCAACAGTGTTAGGTAATAATTGAAAATTTGAAATTAATTCACAAATGCTAAACAATAATAAAACCTGAAAAGAATTCTAAGTAAATGCAAATTAATTCACAAGTGTTAAATTTAATTAAATGTGCAATGATTAGGTAATGAAAATAACTAAGTCAATTAAATTGTGAATGCAAATGAAAATACAGAAAAATGTGGACAATATCAAAATAAAAAGGCACACTTCACCAAGAAAATGAACAAATGCACAAAAATGAAACAAACACAAAACACAAAAATCTGCGATGTGTAAAAGTGTAAATATTTTCACTCAAAATATTGTAACCATCAGTTTTTACCAAACCACTGTTCCTATCAGGTATTAGTTGTTACCTAATCACTGTTCCTACCAGTTATTAGTTGCAACTAATAAAAATATAACACACTTTACCTTTTTGGTATACCAACTTCTTTCTTTGCTGCAGGCTTGTTTCACTTTACCAAACCCAGGCACCGTTACGAAACAATGTTTGTTCAGATTCCACAAAAAACACTATTTAACACTAAATAAACTGTAAGAAATATCAAATATGAAATTCTCAAGTTACGAGTGACCATTCAATGAGTACGCAACCGTTACATTACTTTAAAAATCAAAAGTGCTATGCGATGGAGAGAGAGGGAGAGAGAGAGAGAGAGAGATGTGAACGGTTTGAGAATCTACGCCCGAATGAAAAAACTTCTCCCTTATGGTAGCTGGACAGGGGAGACACAAAACGTTTTGAGACAATTCTTTCTAGAAGCTTCGAAATCTTACACAACTTTACATACAAAATGTGTAATCTGCACGTGGCTTTGACAAAGACATACACATATGAGACCAGTCTGTAAAAAAAAAAAAGACACGTACTCGATTCGATCGATCGAAGCAGAAGCCCTTTATCTTACGTGATGACACAATCTCTAAACACAAATGAAGTCTCGAGCTCGCCTATCAAACGTATTGACAGATTTTGAAAAACAACGCGAAGACTCGAGCCCTCTTAATCTCGGGGAGATGAAAAGTTACTGAAACAATTATAGCTTTGAACGGACAAAGAAAATCTCTCTCTACATTCTACGTTATATACATATTCTTTTTCTATTGTGTTATGCGAAATCTGAACACACATTTAAAACATCCTATCTCTAAGCTACCTACGAATCTGAAAAAATGTTGCACAATTCTACATAACGTTTTGTACAGTCTAAGAGAGAATATATGCATTTTGAAAGTAGCAATATGTAATATATATATATATATATATATATATATATATATATATATATATTATATATATATACATATATATATATTAGGGCTTGTGCCTTGTACGATAAGGCGCCCTATGAGGTAATGTTAGACTTGCGATAATCTTACGCTAAGTCGGTTGGTATTGCACTTCCATCTTCAATGGAGTGTCTTGGGGTTTGTAGATTACTTACGAAGTCGGTATTATGTTCTTGGTTATTACGACGATGTGTTAAAATCATGATGATTCGGTGAGGAGGTTCTTGTAGAAAACACGAAGTATAAAAATAGATATATTCTTCTGAAGTTTTACATGCTGAAGATCAGATATGATTGTACAAGTCTTCTAATAACGATAGCTTGATCGCTTCTGCCAATGATGATGGCTAATCCTATTCCTCTACATGATAAAGCTTAGGTAAAGAGGTACAGGTCTTCTAATGACGATAGCTAACTCTATTCTGCCTGTCTACCATCTCTGTTACAAGTTATGAAGGAACAGACAGTAGTTCGAACATATGAACATACATACAAATGACATAGTTTCATACGAACACACAATCAAATGAGACAGGCTACAGATCACGTAGGCGGTAGTTGTCTCAAGCAGGGAGCTTGGACTAATGTTTATAAACAATTGAATGACTACAGGTGACGGCCTGTTATCTTAGCCTACTTTTATTGTATACGTCATCTTTAGCGTCTCTAGTCTGATCACATTCCTGCAAGCAATCTTTTATATATATGGACTAACATTCCATATTTTTTATTATGTAAAACACTTACATTAGCTCGGTCAGCTACCAAAACCAACTACTGAATATTACTCAAACTTGACTTGCATTTGACTTATAGGAGTGTGATACAGACACTATGTGAATATATATATAAGTAAATAAAAATTCATGGTGTACATGAATTGATTCAAGTAATAAAATATAAAACAATGATATTGGTAAATAATAGTGATCACGTGATATATAATGATACAGTTTTTCACTTCATCTCATTAAGATACATATGCTACAGAAAATACTAATGTACTCTGATAATTGCATAGAATGAAGATTAACATGATAAAAATCATATTTTAACTGATAAAAATTTCATATATGAATTGATAAAATTATTAATGTTTATGCTGATTGATTCGTTGATTTTTATGCTAAATGTTATATATCTGATTCATTAATTCATATACTAACTCATAAATAACTGCAGATATTGGTAAGATAAAAGGTAACAGATTGATTATAGGCTACCTGATTTGTTTATACATATGTATATGGATTCATATAATTATGATTAATATATGTGCACTTTATATAGATTCCTAGTGCGTACACGCAAAAAATATATTTCGATTCTGTTATTTATGATCATTTATATATAGATTCCTAGTGCGTACACGCAAAAAATATATTTCGATTCTGTTATTTATGATCATTTATATATATAGGATACATGACCGAGGTTATACTACTTCACATTTAACTAGCTTTCGAACCACTTTTCGTCCATTACACAGTTCCAGACAACCACCTATAGCCCAATGAAACGGCCGATTTCACAGGGTTAAAACAAGGGGAAAATTTGCCTGGGCGGGTCCAACGTTCTATTTTGCGCTCATACTTATTCTCTGCATCCTAAGCTACACGATTACGTTCGCGATGAATAAAAAAACATCCCCAGCACGAGTCCTTCGCCAGCAAAGTAGAGTTGAATATCCTTCGGGTCGTAATTGTCGGAAGTATGTCCCATTTGTAGTCGATTCCCACAGCCACCGGATCGTTCCGCATTAAAACGAGATTAACGACGAGATACGGTGTCGGTCGAAGAAATCCATGAAATTCCTTTCACATTGTAGGCGGTTGTTACTTAACTGTAGTCATCCGCAGCGACGAACGATTTTTTGAAGTTGCGATGTGAAACTCTCGTACTGCAGGATACTGTAACCAGGTTCCATTAATCAGCCTGCAAGTGAAATTATACTTGTCACAAGGGCAAAGTAAATTCAGACAACATCCAAATACGGGAGGGGAGAGAGCCATTTAGACCAGACTTAACCCACATGAATTCGCTGATATTTTGGAATTCAAAAGAGTCAGCTGTACAAACTTTTTTATCCATGACATTAACAATGAGTGAACCTATCCAGGTCTATGATGACTTGTAAAAATATCCATAATTATAAAAAATAAATAGATATCATTACGAATCTCAAAGAAAATTCGATATTACTGGTAGTAAGTTACTAGACAAAAGTGGAAAACGGAGCCATTTGTAAGATTGCCAGGCAACATAAGAGTCAAAGAGAATATTAATCATGATTCTATGTGCCCTAACAAAAGTTTCATATTCAATATTCTCGCGCGCATATCTTGATACTTCTAAATGTCTATGAGGTTCAGAAAAAATTAATCCATTTTGTTGTTATAGAAATTCTATTGCCTTATTTTGTTTATTAATTTTAAAATGATTGCAAGTTGCATTGCGCATACCGATAGACACTTGTACCTAACGTCTGCCTCGCCCATGAGAAGTTCGGGCTAAGCATTCCTTTCTCCAGTCAATCTGCTTTGCAAGCAGAGACGACACACAGATGAAGCCTGTGTAAGCAGATTATTGAGGTTAAAAGGAACAAATGCTGATACGGCAATGATGACGTCGTCACTTGGCAGGAGATTGCTCTCAGCCAGCTAAGAGTTACGTTACTTGCTGTAATAAATACGACTTTAGGATAAATTTTTTGTTTTTTAATACTCGACCCACATGAGAAGAATGTCTGAAAAAAAACAGTACCAAAATTGAACAATATATTAGTTTCATGTTGGAAAACTGCATGATTATGTTAAATTAAATATTCCTTATTGAAACTAATGAAAAAGGTTTCCATACAAATTCTATATATATTATTAGCCCTGTATAAGATTCATATAGGATTATTCCATAGATAAACATTTTCACTTCTAGACTTCCTGACTTTAAAATCTCTTTTATTTTATTTATTTATTTATTTATTTATTATTATTATTATTTTTTTTTTTCATTGACTACGAATATAAATCACCGGGACAGACAATATGTCAGTAGGTTTTGGATATGTGTTTGAACTTTTAGCTTATTTGTCATTACTAAAGCGTTATTGATTTTATCGTGATTCCTTTTTTATTATAATTTGTAACCCTTCCGACTTCTTACGGAGTGTATTATATTGACTCCACTTGTATCCATATTTAATTTTTTTAATTTTTTTATTTGATTATTTTATTTATCTTATTTTTTTATATATTTATTTATATATTTTTTTTATATATATATTTGATAAATTAATGGTTGGCTTGAATATGTGGAAAAGTGTTCTAGCGGCGTACCGTATAAGGCTACTTGCGGCATCAATTCTATAGATACAAGATATAAATGATAAAGGTATTTAAAACCGCGAGAACCGCTATAATCCAGTTCGTATCCAATATCACGAGTTGTAACTCGTAAGACATTGACACTTCCTATTTAATTATCCGTTATTCTACCAAACCGATTGACTCTGGGTGATAAAATATATTATTGGTTTTCTTAATGGAAAGGAATTCACACCACGTGTTATGGAGATTATTATTGATTTACACCACCCGAGTCAGATTATCATGTGTTGAATTCCATGTTTACTGATTTAGCACTCATAAATATTCCTAACGCACACAATTGCGGTGGTTTGTTTTTAGTGCTATTACTTCTATATAACGTGTCAAGGAACTATTAACACTAAGAAGTGTTTATTCCCTCTGTCAGACTCGTAATTCTGTTAATAATTCTACGTATATTCTTTCAAGGATTGATTTGGCACAGGATAGGCTCCTAAACTGACAGGTGTCTTAGTGTATCCCTTGTTTTCATGACACGTGTTACAATTAGTTATGTGCTTTTTATATCTGTAAGCATTGTAGGCCAGTAAAATAGTGATTTGGCTTTCTGTGACATAGTAGGGAACCCTGGATGATGGAATGCAACCAGTTTATGACGATTGGTATGAAAAAGATTATTACTACTACCTGGTCGTTAGTCATCTGCTGTGTTCTTCGGGTTTTCCTCGTCACAGACCTACATATAATATTACATTTGATTACATTATTCTGATACACATACTTTAAATGTATTTTTGCTTTAGGGTTTCTGCTCGAAGTGTTTATTGGTTTGCTTAGCCACTGACCCTGTTTCCGTCCGAAGTGTTTATTGTTTGCTTATTGCTGCTGACTCGGTTTCCGTTCAAAGTGTTTATTGTTTTGGTTATGTCTGTTGACTCTTGCTTTGTTCAGTTTGTAACAGTTCTGCGCTCCAACCCAGATATTCAATGGTCGCGATCTCTTGGGTTAAGGAATTTTCTTGTTTAGATACGGTTTTAACAATAGGCACGGATGTTTCTATATCTTTTAGTCTAATTAATGGTTCTTTGCTGTATGGTGCGGGATTGCGGGATAATGCATCAGCTATGATATTTGCTTTCCCAGGTAGATATCTTATCTTGGCTCCAAAGACCTGAATGATCATTTGTCACCGAGTTCCTTTTGGACTGTGATTAAAGCCTTTGAAAAACTCGGTAAAGGACTCATGTTCGGTAAGGACTTTATCAGGATAGCCATAGATTATGAACTTAAAATGTACTAATGAGTTAAAGATACCTAGCCCTTCCTTGCCTATTACTGTATATTTACTTTCAGAGGGCTTTAGTTTACATGAATAAAAAGCTATAGGAAAGAACTGTTTATCATATTGCTGAAGTAGTACCCCTCTTACCCCTTGGTCTGAGGCGTCTGTTGCAATAAAAAAAAATTCCTTATTTAAATCAGGGATTTTTAAGTTAGGTGAGCTGCATTATTCGCTTTTAAGATATCGAACGCCTGTTGATGCTTTTTAGACCATAATAAATCTACGCTCTTCTTCGTAAGATCTGTTAAAGGAGCTGTCATGATTGAAGAGTTACATATTTACATACGATTGTAATACCCACTACAGCGCAAAAGTGCTGTATCTCCCTTTTACGTTAATAAGTACCGGAAAGTTATGAATAGCCGACACCTTACCATGGACTACTTTAAGACCTTGACTAGACACATAAAACCTAGATAAACATGTTCGGTTTTTTTAAAACTCACATTTAGATATTTTACTCTGAGATTATTTGTCTTTGTCTCTGTAACACTAGCTCTAGTTTATGTGAATGTACTTCTAAGGTATTAGAAAAGATTACAAGATCATCCATATAGGCATGTAGGTTATCCCCTAAAAGTCTCCAAACACTATATTGTAATTGGGGCGCAACGTAAGCCGGAGGCATACGTAAAAAATTGATAATGTCCCCTGAGTGTGCTGAAAACGGTGTATGAGGTACAATCACTTAGGTAATGGTATCAGGTAAAAGCCTTTAAGTAAGTCCAAGTTGGTGAAAAAAAAAAAATTTATTCTAACCTAACAGAGATAAGATGTCGGTCGGAGTACAATCGCACTGGAAACTATCGGGAGTCGTTTCCTTGTTTAAGCGTCAGAAATCTACGCAGATACGCCAAGTCCGATCTTTCATGGCATGACGTTTGAGGGAAAAATTATATGGGCTTATGTGATTTCCTAATGACTCCTATTACTAACATTTTTCAACTTCGTCATTTACCTCTATTTTGAAATTTCAGTGAGAGTCTATACGAAGGTACGTAAATAGCTTTATGTTTGTCCTTAGACCGTGTTTTGTGTTAAATTACATCCGTTTTTTCCAGAGATCACTCGCCAGTGGAGAAACTTCCTGGTATTCAGGTAAAAGATAAAAAAAAATTTCTGCTGAATCACCTCTGCTTGAATGACTTTACGGATATTACTTTAGATAGATTATCAGAGAGATTCATCTACGACTGGTTGGGCGGGATTAAAAATTAGCAACAATAAAAAATGCGATATTTATAACTTCCGTATCCACGATATGTATACGTTTGTGGATCACTAGATTTAACTTGCTGCTAGTCAACCGTGTCTAGGGCTTTGTTCGCGGAAATCGTTATATTTCAGAGTGTCGGGAAGGATTAAAATTTCATTTCCCAGCAAAGTCTTTTTACACGCACTAAGACATTCGAGGGTGCATGCTTCTCGAGATTTTGCGTGCAAAGTGCGACTGCGGTTGTGGGAGAATTCTGTTGGGTCATTTGAACAATGTTACGATTTATGAGACAAATGTATTGTTCCTTTATATAAGTTATTATTTGATTAATTGTCTCTTTTTTGTTCAAACTGATTTTGATATGTTTGAAGGTTTATAGGATTTTCCTTTGATAAACACGCCTTATTTTGCAGGATGTAAGATAATATTTTGTGTATCCCTAGATGAATCTTACAATTACACTAGATACAGATCAATGTTTTTTATAACTATAGAGGTATCTGTAAGCGCTCGCTTATCCGGACTTCTCATTAGGGAAGTTCGAACAACAGACGGTGAGTCCGTAAATACAGGATATTACGTGTACTAAAGAAATAAAACAAGATACTCTAATTTTTACGGCGCGTACAGTTGGGCTTTATCCACCACTACTTACAATAACTTACATATTAAAAAAAAACGAAAACCTGCTCTGATTACTTTATACGGTCGTGTGTTTCATAGGAAAAATCCTTTTTAATTCAAAAAGATGCTTTTCCCCACTCTGCTAGAGTCGCTTATTGTGTGGAATTTGCTATGCTTTGAACACTCGGCAGATTTGACTGACCTTGACCGCTTGACTAGGTGACACAGTCACCGAGTTTGCTTGTTTGATTCTGAACGGGCTACTGTTTCTATTTCTTTTTGTAATAATTAGGATCCTTCTCTTTATTACCATCGGAGCCAACGTTTGTTGTGTTTTTTTAGCATTATTGTTGCTGGTTACGTATAAAGCAATGAAAGACGAACTATTAGGAACTGAGCGATTACTAATAAGACAAGTTATCACTACTGCATTCAATATTAACTGTTTGTACTTCATTCTTTGCTAAAATTTGAAATAGTGAGGGATCCTGGTCAGCGCATTTAGCCTGATGAAAGTTTTTTACAGACATGTTATTCCTTGCAATCCAGCCATATTTTTAAAGTTAAGTTGAGTCATTGAGGTTCGATATTTTATATAACTCAAAAAAACTCAAGGCTAAAACTGCGATCGGGACTTTGCAAAGGAGCATTTATTGTCATGACCCGAAATAGTGTTACCTCTAATTTATATAGATTTGTATGGGTGTTCCACTTGTTTTTTGTGTGTTTTCTAATCACTACGGTGCTTAACGACCCTATCCATGCATCTGTATAAATACAGACGTCCACTGCGTAAACGCATATTCACTGTTTAATATGATTTGTTACGTAAGGGATTAATAATCACCAAAATGATAAAATTAACATAGTATATGATTATGATATTTCAGTAGAACTTCTGGAAACAGACACTCAATGATAAAAAACTCGCAGTAGCGAAATCTCAATGATGTAGATAATTTCTGTAAAAAAGTAAGATTAAGAATGTCTCGTAACTTCAGCCACAGGAATAACGAAATTCGACCTGCAAAGGAAACACTCAAAGTTACTCCAAATGAATAAAAAATTGTACTTAGCTTGCTTTTGTGGGAAGTCACGGTGTTCCGATAACGACACACGGCCTTGGTCCTCCTTCTCTATTTAGCGGATGACCTGGTTTTTTGGCTTGAGTTTCCCCCGTGCGCGTTGTTGGGATGATTCGAGCCCTTGAAAATCCGATGCTGCAGACGCGTTCGGTTTGTTTCTTGCAGTGCCGGAAACGCTCACTAACGATGTTTTCTTGAATGATTCTAATGAGAGACGAAGCTTCCGTTGCCGTAGGAAAAGGACACGTCGGTTTTGTTTCTTGAAGTTATTCACTAAACGATGATACTAAGTTGCTTGACGAATCTTGTTGTTTTCTGAAGTCGCACTAAACGATGATACTAGGTTGCTTGAAGAATCTGCTGCTTTCGTCGTCGTTGACTTCATGATTTATTATTCTGTTTTTTCTTCGTAGGACGTTGTAGAGTTCTTCTGGTCCACTGCCACCAATATTAGGGCTTGTGCCTTGTACGATAAGGCGCCCTATGAGGTAATGTTAGACTTGCGATAATCTTACGCTAAGTCGGTTGGTATTGCACTTCCATCTTCAATGGAGTGTCTTGGGGTTTGTAGATTACTTACGAAGTCGGTATTATGTTCTTGGTTATTACGACGATGTGTTAAAATCATGATGATTCGGTGAGGAGGTTCTTGTAGAAAACACGAAGTATAAAAATAGATATGTATTCTTCTGAAGTTTTACATGCTGAAGATCAGATATGATTGTACAAGTCTTCTAATAACGATAGCTTGATCGCTTCTGCCAATGATGATGGCTAATCCTATTCCTCTACATGATAAAGGTTAGGTAAAGAGGTACAGGTCTTCTAATGATGATAGCTAACTCTATTTTGCCTGTCTACCATCTCTGTTACAAGTTATGAAGGAACAGACAGTAGTTCGAACATATGAACATACATACAAATGACATAGTTTCATACGAACACACAATCAAATGAGACACGCTACAGATCACGTAGGCGGTAGTTGTCTCAAGCAGGGAGCTTGGACTAATGTTTATAAACAATTGAATGACTACAGGTGACGGCCGTTATCTTAGCCTATTTTATTGTATACGTATCTTTAGCGTCTCTAGTCTGATCACATTCCTGCAAGCAATCTTTTATATATATGGACTAACATTCCATATTTTTATTATGTAAACACTTACATATATACTATATATATATATATATATATATATATATATATATATATATATATATATATATATATATATATATGTATATATATAGATAGATAGATAGATAGATAGATAGATAGATATATCATATATAAATGTATATATATATACATTTATATATATGAAAAAATAAATGGTATATTATATATATATATATATATACATATACATATATATATATATATATATATATATATATATATAATATATATATATATATCTATATATATATCTATTATATATATATATGAAGCCTCCTGATGAAGTGGTCAAGAAATTCAAGTCTCATGTAAGAGGGCAATGATTCAACTCTTATCCAAAGGAACCGATCCAGACTTATTTTGTTAAACTTCCGTATATGTAATATAATAGCCCCTGATTTTTAGTCAAATGCAGAAAGTCGTTATCATGATTGAGAGGCACGTCACTGGCAACTCTGGTTCCCAAAAATAGGCAAGGTAAAGGTGACTCACCTGAATAAGTGCAGAGATGTAAATACCAAAAATAGAAAGGGTGAGAATTCCACTGCTGTGCAAATTCCCAATGTGAAACTCAGTAAATTCCTTTTATTTTCATCCTAGGCAATCGGCCCCTATGCCTCTCTTCCTTGCTATCATACTATTCTCATCACGAAGTTTGAGTACGTGTTCCGTTCCATGGACACTGTCCAAGCTACACTGGACAAAGAAAGAACCATAAAATCCAAACCAATTTCAGCCTAGCTTCCCAGCCTTCAGTCTCCTCGCAGGCGGGGAGGGTTTAAGTGTGGTGTTTGTAAGCCAGTGTTATATCGTTCCCTCTCTTATTTTCTTAGCATTTTTTAAATCTAATTTTTTTTAATTCAGCCTTTTCAAATTTGGAGAATAAGTATCATGAGTTCTTCTAAAGTACCTTAAGAAATAAAGTCAAAATGAAGAAAAATGGAGAACAGAATTTGGTCATTACAGCTTCAGAGATGTAAATGTACAAAAATAATCTGATGACTAATGTCAAACCGCTTGATATAACAAGCAATGAACTTTCCTTTCCTAATGTTTGCTGTTTTCTGTAACTTGTAAGACTATGTCGATAAAAGAAGGATTTTGTTATGTAAACAATGTCTAATGATTTAAGTAAACCCGAGAGATCTGCTTCGCAATATGAGGAAAGCAGATATTGAAATCTGTTCCTTACAATAACGTGGATATAATTTTTAGTTACTAAATGTACAGCACGGTTTTTTTTTCTGTGAAACATTTGCACAGCATTTTCAAAATTCATCCGTCATTTACTCTCTTGACTTTTTAAACCAGATAGAAAATGACTTGACTGAAGCTACCTAATGATATTTGAACGAAGCTGTCTCCTCTTAGTATTTAGGTAGAGGTTTATTTCATATAACCTGACGCACTCAAGGACCGACAGCAGTTAATGTAACAAAATGCATGAATTTTACAAGTTCAGATAACAGAAGGTAACAGGATACATCATTTGAGCAGTGTGGAAACCTATAGGCTAACTCATACGAGAAACCAATGATGATGATATAGCCTTTAAGGCCCAGTAGTTCTTAAACTTTTTTGCCTTGCACCCCTCACACACGCCCCCCAGCCCCCCCCCCCCCCCCCCCACCCCCCCCCCTTTCTGCATATTGTATAGATCCCACCCGCCAAACCCCTATAATCCTTGCAACTATAAACAATATGATCTCTATTTGTACATCATTATAATTCATTGCCTATATGAGTATATGGGTGAATGATAGCTTTTTGTTCCAACGCTGTTGAACTTTTTGTAAGTATGCACCGTACTGTTTCAATGAAATAAACAATGTTCATAGAAAACTGGTAAAACAAGCAAATGATGAAACCAAATTTGATCTCAATCCTTATTCAAACAGTTGCAGTATTATACAGATTACATTGATAGAAAATTTTAGAAAAAAATACTAATTATTAATAAAAAAAACAAATTATACATGGGTCATGACCACACAAAAAATTAATACACATCCTGCTTAGTGATTTCTTTATCACATTTATGTAGTATGGAAAACAAAGGATACTGATGACAATAAATCCATATTTATAAAAAAAAAAATTGTCATCGTTACTAGTTTAACTGTTACTGTATGTATAATATTAACGAAACAGTGGATTATACTGCCAACTAGTTGGGGAATATTTGGTGGTGTTTGACTCGACGCACATCGGAGATCGCTCGCCACATTAAGCTCATTTCTTTTCTTTGTTTTGATCCCAACTAATGCTGAAAATTCTCTTCACACACCCGCTCGAGCAGAGAGCGCGAGAAAATCTTATCATAACAATAAAAGACAATTCATAGCCGAGATTTTCAATGATAATTGACTTCTTATCTGTAATTTTTGGAATGTTTTGCGATAATATTCAGAAAACATATGGAAGCAGTAATGGTATTGGCAATTTTGCAATTATCACAAATAAACAAAATAATTGGCACCATCTGGCAACCCTGCTTGCGGCCCCCTTGGGAGCTTCTGGAGGCACCACTCGGGGGCGCGCCCCACAGTCTAAGAATCACTGCAGTAGGCCAAAGTTAGGCAACACGCCACCAGCTGAAATTTCAAGAACACTGGGGCTTTTGGGGGTAATTTTTCGGTCATTCTCCAAACCGAAGGCAATTCTTGATTGACACAGTGCAGAACATTATGGAATCCAAGGTTTTACCATTAGAAACGATGGGCTCGAAATACTGTCTTCCTCTAGTTTCTTCGAAACTTGGATGAAGGTTGGTATTTTGTTTAATGCTTGGAAATAAAAAATGCTTGATATTCTACGTTGCATCGGAAGAATCAATTATGTGGATTGCACTGCAAGATTCACGAGGAATCATTCTCTTGAGGAAATCCACTGACATCTGATATCACAAGAATATGAAGTCTTTGAAGCAAAATCTCGTTTGAATATTTAAAAGAAGGGAAGTAATATAGAATATACTGTCCTCATTCTGCATGATATTTTCAAGAAACTGAACTAGCATTTGTACATCAAATTGCTATGAAACGTGACGGATATTATTGCTACAAGTGAAGGAGAATGAAATTCGTGTATGATTATGTGGTAAGTGAATTTTTTGTTGCATATGTTTAGATAAATTCTCAGTGATGTGCTTTCGTCGATATATTTGTGATAAGATTGACCGACTGTCCGCATAATTGAGAAATTATATACTTATAGCACGTGCAGGTGTATACGACACAGAGGTGAGAGTCTCTCGCAGGGGCGGCGGGGGGGTGTGTGTGGACGTATATACCGTATGAAGGATATCTTTTACAGAAACATGTGCATGTATACTGCATTATATATTTAACATCGGTGCGTCTGCAGAAAAACTCCACTTGCCGGCTTGTTTAGTACCACTTTCTGGGGGGATGAACGCGTAAACAGACAGACGGCAAATTTCTCACTTTGCGCTGGATTGCATACATCCTTCTCTGCATTGTTCAGTCATAAAAATGTATTGATAAACGAGTAAAACGTCGATTCTCTGCTCCTTTCTTGATTGCGTGATAACTGGCTTCCCTCCGAGTTTTAAATTGATGAGAATTTTCTGCCTTGGTTAGCACTACGCGGGTTCTTCCTTAGCGGTGGTCTCCCTGGGTAATGACATATCTGTACAGTAAGCCACTGAAACAGGGATATGATGTGTATTTTCCTCCTAAATTCACAATTCATTTTTCTTCCTCAAAAGCAAATAGTGTTTAGAAAATGTTTAAATTCTAGTCCGTATATGTTTTACCCTCGGATCAATATTGATCCATGTGCGTGACACACTCGGCCTCGTGGAACCATAAGCGTGTAATGGTTCCCGGTTGCGGGACTTACCCCGGTCACGATTTCGATAATCAACTTCATAGTTAGAATGTTCATAATTAGTTTTCGTTGCATTATTATTATTATTATTATTATTATTATTATTATTATTATTATTATTATTATTGCCAGAGCCACACCAGCATTAATACCAGCTGAATACCAGAGACGACCCCGGCCTGACATTGACCTCTCTTATGGAATGATACCAACACCGACGACGACACCCCCTGCTTGACCTGGACCAGAGGAACGCCTTTTCATACACCAGTATTATGATAATAACAGTATACTGATAATACCAGTTTTAATAAATCCTGTTCTAAATAAAATACAACTTTGAGCATTATCCCCAATATGAATATTGGCCAATTATTGCGAAGTATCGCTGAGCCAGAAAAGCGAGTAATAAGAAAAATAGAAAAGATAATATATATGATTAACTCGCTGAATTCTGCCATTTTATTCAATAGTATTATTATTATTATTATTATTATCATTATTATTATTATTTTTATTATTATTATTAAGTTTTCCCCCGATTTTGAGTTAACTAACTAGGTATGCGCCTTGTGATTGGCGATTATCTTTCGAAATATGTATTTTCCTGGACCGCTTTAATTTTTCCAGGTCACAAGGCAACTGAAATAAAAGGACAGAATATCAGTAATTGTGTGAAGATCCCAAAAACGACGCTTAAGTGCCCTGTCTTCAAATTACAATTAAATTCTAAGAGGAACCGTCGGTTTTTAAAGTGGTTAGTTCCACGATCCTCCATTTTGCTGAAAAACACTTTGCTCTTTAAATCCCACAAACCGTTGGGTTTCGAGTAGGTTTCAATTTGGTCCATTTTTAAGGTTACAGTTCAGTTCAAAGTTTTATATTTTCATTGACTGTCATACCCAGGGAGACCACCGCTAAGGAAGAAACCGCGTAGTGCTAACCAAGGCAGAAAATTCTCATCAATTTAAAATTCGAAGGGAAGCCAGTTATCACGCAATCAAGAAAGGAGCAGAGAATCGACGTTTTACTCGTTTATCAATACGTTTTTATGACTGAACAACACAGAAAAGGATGTATGCAATGCAGTACAAGCGAAATTGATTTATTAGGCACCTTATGCGTACTTGATTCATAAACTAAACCTGTTTCTATTATTTCCCTCTTCGGGTGTCATTTCTTGCCATTCTTCTCTGTCGTCTCTCAGCTTCACCTTGAGATTATTATTATACGTTAGTCCATCATCCCCTTCTCATCAGATATCTGAAGTCGTGAGTCAAACTGTCGCAGTAATCCATCACTCCTCAATTCTTCTCTAATTGATTTTGAGCTTTTTTCTCATTGTTATGCTTGCATTTCCTTCCAGCCATTTCTGCGATTCGTATTTTCCTCCAAGTTTACTTAAGCAATTTTGCCACTCTTCTAGAATCAGTTTAGCCTCACGGCTTGTAGACATGACTTCTATCTTCTCAGTCTAAGCAACGGTATTCAATCATTAGTGCAATTGTTTCTGCACAGTTTTATGTCATGAATGATGGTCATTATTCTTCTCTTTTTCTCAGTCGCAAGTCACGACATCAGCCATTCGCCACAGACAGGCTTCACGTTAAGAACTTTAACTACTTTTGTCATCGTTCAATATTACTGCATTATCGCTTATCTATCTTATGAATGAATGTGCATGGCATGATCTCAAGTAATTATCTTATATCATCTATCTCTCCGCCGTTTTACCCTATGATTTTTATTAATTACTGTCATTCGTTTAATTAAGGTTTGGCTTAACATTATAATATCTAACCTCTACTTTCAGATTACTTTCTTTTTCCAGTGTGAAGTTAAAGCTGAAACTTGACCTTTTTAGGACATTTTTAGTCACTTTTTAGACCATTTACACCTCTTTTATGTCTGCACATATATGTCTTCCACCTCTCTCTAGGTTAACGTTATGTTTTATTGCAATAAATACTGTCAGCATTAGTATTTCTGGCAATAATTATCCTCATCCATTTCTTAAATTTCTCTTCAAGATCTCCAGTAACTGCAATTTTACTGTATTTGTCTATTGCCTTGTTTTAACCCAAGTACTTTTGTCGTGATTACTCAGCAGTAGCACTCATTTATCTGCTTTTCTTTCCATCTTACGATCCCTGATAATTTTCTTAGATACAGAAACCAAAGCAACCCCTAGCTAAGGTCCATTTTGTGAAAGAAAACGGCTTCTAAAGAAAAATGTGGCGTTTAACCTGAAAAGGAAGGGAATAAAAGGAAGCAGGAAGCGAGTTCAAGGGTTTGGGAAGACGCTGTCGCTGATATGTGCATTCCTCCCATATCACTAATTTGCTAAAAGTGAATGCGAGGTAAGTGTCCTGTCGAGCGTTATGAAGTTATTTGGAGAAGACTGGAGTAATCTTGAGTTCTCCTAAGCTTACCATTATGATTTCTGCCAATTTATCCTATCTCTGTTTTCATTTCAACCTCATTAATATACATCATAATTAATGGCATTACCTAAAAACATCAGCATCATGTGATGCAGCAACGACCTCTTTCATTTATTTCTACCATATCTAGACATGGGATAAATGGGAATCATTGTTAGCAAACGTTTATTTGCTAACATTGATTCCCATTTATTTCACTTTTTGATAGAAAATGCTCTCTGTCTTCTCTCCTGACTTTGAAATCATCGATAATATTTACTCTAATTTACCCCTTTTACTATAAGAGAATTATAACTTTGATTACTCTTCTACCTTCGTAATGTAGTTTTTAATTCTAGTAATATTTGCTCGCATTCATTGCTACGGCGTGTCAGCGTTTTTTGTCGCAGTTCATCAAGTGTTACCTCCCTGCAAATAACATTCCAGTTATGAAGTTTAGTTATTCCTTTAATTAAATTTCGTTAACCAAAATGACACTATCTGTAACTAATGTCTCCTTGACTAGGCTCAGTGGAGTGCACTTATTCTATTCATCGCTATCTCCTTAACAAAAATTTCAAGATGAATAGCTACTACTTTCTTTAATTTATTTAAAACCAAATTTCACATCTCTAGCAGGTGTTTTCACTGGTATCTCATCAACTAATTCCATGAGGCTCTGTCATCGTCCTCATTCAGCCAAATGCCATGATGTCTAACAACTGCTTTCTTTTATTTATCCCCAACGAAATTCCGTCTCTGTATGAAATGTTTTAACTGACATCTCCTCAATCAATTTCATAATGCTAAGTCTTTTTTTTTATTGACATCACCTCAGCCAAATGTCAAGATTTCTAGTTGCTTTCATTAATTTCTCTTGAACTAAATGTCTAATCTCTGACAGATGTTTTCGTTGATATGGTCTCTACATGTATCATCTCGTCCAGTCATTTTCTTCATTGATATGGTCTCAACCATATTAAGATGTCTAGAGATTGATTTAACTGGTCTCTCCTCAGTCAAATGACAAATTTTCAGCAACTTTTTCATTGATATCTCCTCTTCCACTTTCACAGTGTTCTAAAATTGTCTTCACTAATATTGGCTCAATCACATAGCATGATGTCTAGCCGCTGATTTCATCAATTTCTCCTCAGCAAGATGTCATGTCCCTGACAGATGTTTTCACTGATATCTCTTCATCCAATCGCATAACATCCTCTCATTTTCTTCGCTGATACTGTCGCATCCAAATATCATTATGACTAGCCAATGCTTTCAATCATTTCTCCTAAGATAAATTTCATGCCTCCAGCAGGTATTTTCTTCATCTCCTCAATCAATCTCATAATTGTTTGTCATTCTCTTCTCATATCGGTTCAACCAAATGTCAAGACGTCTACTACCCTCTGCTTTTAATAATCTCTCCTCAATAAGCTCCCGTCATAATGTCATCCTATTACCTACATTTCTTTGTATTATGAGTTCATACACTAATGCCGATGTCAGCGAAGACAGGTGAGCACAAGTAAAAAAAAAAAGTGGGTGGGGGGTGGGGCGCCTGTTTTCAGAAACAACAGGTCTCAGTAAAGCCAAACTCCAACATAAAATACTTGGTTAGTACTTAGATTGGTAATCATAAATGAATGCCAGAGGGATTTGGCTCTTAACATCCTGCTGTCATTACGTATTTTGGGGGCCAGTGCCAATAGAATAAATTTGTGAGCCGCCCAGTCAAAGTACATTGGCAAATGTCAAAATATGTAGCATATTGTCAATGTATTGCCACTGATTGTATTCACATCTTTCCAGTCACTTATTCCACAGGCTTCCTATGTCTCACCAGTTGCCTCTTAGACCTCTTGGAGACTCATTGTCATTTGTATCAGACGCCTGATACCATGATATCACTACTAATTCCATTCAGTCCTTGGCTCATGACAACAAGAAATTCAATCAAAGAACCTCGGTAAATATAAAGTTCTTAGACTAATGTCATGGTATTTTACTATTGATTCCAATCATCTTTTTCAAGCGCTCTCACTCCATTACCATCTTAGGTCATTTTGAGACCTGTTATCATTTGCATTGGATTTCCAAGGCCTGATATAGCGATGTCACTGTTAACCTCATGACTCGTATTAACCAGTCACTTAATCGAAGCATCTCAGTTAATGTCAAAATGTTTAACCTAAATTCATAATGCATTGTCATTTCATTTATACATATCTTTTCCATAGCTCTCACTCCATTAGAATTCCAAGGCCCAATTCAATCCTGTCACTGTCAATTTCATTTATTTTTTGTTAATTAATTGGTGAATGACCATTCTATTAAACCACCTCGGTCAAATGGCAAAACGTTTAGCCTAATGTCATTGTTTTTATTCATTTCGTTTTCAAGTAGACTCACTCCTCTGGCCTCATAGGCCCTTCTGTGAAGCATTTTCATTTGCATGAAACTTCTTGTACCTACTGCCTTGATATCACTACTGATTCCATTCATCTTGCAAGTAAGGTATGGTGGCCGTCCAAGGTTTAATGCCATGATATCATTATCACGTAAATCAAGTTGATAAAATTGACTTTAGTTTGACCTTAGTGTCGAAGTAACAATGTATTATTTTTATTTTGCAACATATTCTCGATCAAATACTCTGTCATCGGTTCCCTATAGCTAATGATATTTCCAAAGTTCTATATTCGTTTAACAATTCTCTGTTTTCAAAACTGCCATGACCAGCATGAGTTTTTACTGACATTACATCTTGAAGATTTTTTAAATTCCTTTATTGTGAGCAAAGTTTCATTAAGCCCAACGCCTATTTTTCCGATCTGCAGACGATATCTCGGGAAGTTGTGGGTTTTCTTCATTCCCTTGCATGACAGTTGGGGCATGCTCCCAACTTTCTCAAACCCAGGACATACCCCAAATCTCAGTAAAAACTTTCCACTGACTTGGGTTTGAATCCCTTGCTTAAAAGTGAGCTGAATCACAATTTCCCTTTATTTAATCAGTTACCAATTTATCTTTTTCATGATCATTATGAATTCAATGTGCTTTTATTTGTTATGGAATATGTAACTCTGTATCATATAATCAATTCTACACTTTCTTTCTACATTTACTTTTTTTCCTTAATGTACACATCGGTAATCTTTTTCTAAATTAATCACAATAATAAACTGACTCACCTCAACCGTAGGTTATAATGCCTTGCCATTACTTGGATGATGTTCGTGACCGGTCACACTCCATGGCAGTAACTGAAAATATTCTCACCCTCCAGTCAGGGGCGCCTTGTCCTCCTGGGGACCTTCCGTACTCGACATTCACAACTTGTCCAGATATCTGTCATATTTCAGCTTTGTGGTTTCTCTCATTCTAAGTCTATCTCGGATGGAAAATAAAGGAATATGGCTTTCTGTTATATGACAGCTTTCATTTCATTCGTTTAAGTTAGCTTGAAAAGGATTCTATATTGAGTGAAATATGTATAGTAATGCTCTTCCTGATTGAATTATCCATTACACTTGAGGAGCGCAGTAGTATTGTGTTTGTTAACCACTCAGACTGCAATGCACCACATCACCCAGGAGCAATATTTATTTAAATCCAACACTGCATTTCACTGGAACGATGTTTTTATCACTGGCACTTTCCGCTACCACTGCTAAAATGTCTTCCACCAGCACGTTTTCATGACCACCAACGTCCATGGAAACCTTTCATGAACGCATCAAGTCGAGCATACTTTGACGCAGCAAGATATCGTATCCTCACGTAACATCGCCTGACAGCAATGCACTGCACGACCAAGAGGATGAGGAAAAGGGATTGACCACACTGCTCACGCTGTCAGTGACTCCGTTCAGTCGGAGCAAAGCCGAATTTTCTCTTCAATTCCAGCTGTGGAAGGTCCATCGCGAACTCGTTCGTTGTGGGTAACGTTGACAGCCACTGTCGAACACAAGACTCGAAAGCAGCCAAAACTGTGTTTATGTCGCCGCTGATAGAATCTATCTCCGCTCCCGCACTCCGACCAGTTCAGTCCTGTATCCTGCAGGAAATCGGTGTTGGGGGAAAATTGTTTTCATTCACGATATCAAAATAGAATCTCCTTACGCC
Source organism: Macrobrachium nipponense (assembly GCF_015104395.2). NCBI lineage: Eukaryota > Metazoa > Arthropoda > Malacostraca > Decapoda > Palaemonidae > Macrobrachium > Macrobrachium nipponense. The sequence continues at coordinate 26,818,223 of NC_061105.1, forward strand.
GATGTCCTGGTTTCTTTGTGATATAAAGGTAGATAATTGGCTGTTTGTTATTTCTGTTGCGTAGCAGTGGTGGGAAGGGCTGGGGAAAGAAGGGGGAGAAGGGAAGAGAACCACTAGAAGAGAGGGAGAGTGATGACGACCTCACGCAGCCGAGTGAGGGAAAACACTGGAAGAGTGGGTGACTCGGGGTGAGTCTGGAAGCCTCCTGGAAAGGAAGAATGGATCGGTAGAGAGAGAGAGAGAGAGGGAGAGAGAGAGAGAATCAAACTTGACATAATGTATTTCCTACAGCTATATGTTCTCTCTTTCTTTCTTATTCCCCTTGGATGGGGCCAAGAGGGGAACGTAGTAATCCGCAAGTAGTAACGGCAGTTAATATTGACACTTATCAATAATTACTAGTCTGACGTCATCGGCCAGGCCAATGAGAACACCATGAATGAACGTTAGCGGGCAAATGATTAAGCGTTCTTAGTGGCGAGAAGTGCCACAGTGCGTGCCAATTAAATGTAAGGTAACTTTCCTGGATGGCTAAACGAATGAAAATTTATGGATATTCTCATATATCTTCGTTCTGTAAGTCATCCCTTCTTTATACTGCAGTGCCTAACGCAAGGTACTTTTGACTCAGCAAACGTCTCACTTCAGTCAATTTGTTAACGTCTTATTATCGAAAAGTACATCAATACGGTATTCAACGCAACCTCGGGCGTGGCATAGCACGTGTGGTGCCAGTGCCCATCGCGAGACCTTCTGTAGTACTTTGAGACTGACTACATCGACACAGAAGGAAAGCCCAACAAATGACGTAATTGGCAACTTCGCAGGACCTTCCCCTGCAGAAGCGTACCCGTCGAAATGTTCGCATATGCACAACCACGCCCTGAGTGCCGCCATTCTTTGTAGGGGCGGAATACTCGGTCTCATATTAATGAGTCGTCCCCTTCTGTTTTCCCTTCTGTAGAAATCTATGTCCATTTATTTTGAAATATGAGTTTGCCGTCGATATTAGGCTGAAGCTGTTGAACGTTTGAGGTTAGAAGGGCGGAGTTCGGTATTGATTCAACGAGGGCGGCATGACTGCCACGTTCATCAGCTCTTGCTCGTAGGCGACTGAAAACGGCCATCTGAGAAGCGGTCGGTGTGACGTTGAAAAACAGCCACATACCTTACAACGAAACAGACAAATTGTCTTTCAAGATAATGATTTCTTCCTGTATACAAGAAAGCGCACACAGATCAAAGTCCGTATATGCCTCCTGTTAAAACATGAGGGTTCTTTTTGTATTATATACATATATACGCCGTCATAGAATGTAAAACGTTGTTAGAAACCAATGAGAAAAAAATAATATTTTTCATTTGTATCTAATCATTTATTAGCTATAAAACACGATCAATATTTAAATATTCTTTTTTTTATTAACAAACACGTCATTGAAAATTGAAACACAATACATTTTAAATACTCAAGACGTTTATTCACAATTTTATTCACCGTCCTTTTATTTTAACCAACATTGCAGATAAACTCAGCCTCATCATCTCCAATCTGCTATTAGAATGAAAGGAACACTTGGGATGAATGTGCTTATTATTAACCCGCATACATTGAAAAATGACCATTCATCAAAACAATCAGACGAACACCTTTCAAGTCTTCGCGTTATGCAATTTCTTTCGCATCATCAGGAACATTAATACATTTTTGAAAAAAAGATGTTTTAGTTAATTGGAAACTAAAAATGTTTATTAGTTAGTATTCATCCTGTATTATAGAAAGAAAAAATGTTATTCAAAATAGGATACGGAGGTTCGGTCTGCGCATGCGTTTAATTACCATGTGCTTAAAATTGCCTTCGACGTATTAAATTTTTTACCGCTATTTTAGTCATCTTTCTTACAGCGCAGTTGACGAAAAACAAGGTGTTTACACCGGAACTGAAGTTGATACAGACGCTTGTATACATGTATACAAACTTTTATTTATATATATATATATATATATATATATATAACATTATATATATATATATATATATATATATATATATATATATATATATATATATTATATATATAGATATATATATATATACATATATATCTTATATATATATATATATATATATATATATATATATATATATATAATATATATCTATATATATATATATATATACGGTAAAAAGGGTGGGAAACTATAAAAACGCCAAAATATAGAAAGTAAGTACTATATTTCAGAGATTGCTGTTTCTCTCTTCAGGTAGGTAATGAATGAGAAAAGTTACTGGAAAGGAGGTATTTATACCAAGAGATCCATCCACAGGTAGCACGTTTTTCTAAGTCACCCCCACTGATAATTCTTTAATCTTCTTAAGCGTTGGTTGAAGGAAGATTCTCTCACTGATATCTGAATCTCAGGCGCTCTTTGAGGTATTCATTACCTGTCTTTGTTAATCAAGGCTGACTCTATCATTTGGCTTTTGTACCGACATCTGCTGCTGTAAATTATATGTGACGAATTCCAGTTTATTCTGCGGTTAGGGTTATTTATACAGTTAAAAATAGCTGTAAAACCGATAAAAGATTGGTCACAGTCCCAGGCATGGGATTTCATATACTCCTGTGTCCTCGGACACGGGAGTATGCGAAATATAGTACTTACTTTCTATATATTGGCATTTTTATGGGCTCCTTTTATTATACACACACTCACACACACACACGCCCATATACACACACACACACACACACACACACACACACATATATATATATATATATATATATATATATATATATATATATGTATATATATATATATATATATATATATATATATATATATATATATAATAATATATATATCCATACATATATATATATATATATATATATCTATATATATATATATATATATATCATATATATATACATACATACATATATATATCATATATATATATATATATATATATATATATATATATATATATATATGGGTGTGTGTGTGTGTGTTTGCGTTTGTGTATCTTTACCAAGGTTCATTAGTTTTCTAAATATTTAGAAAAATCAATTTTTCATGCTTAATCGTTACAATGGAAGAAACGTGAGATCCCCAAAATGAGATGTTCAAGTAACGAGCGGTGAAGAAAGGCAAGTTCTTGCATGAAGTGCATCGTCGCAGAACTTCGGTAGACTGAGGGAATTCAGTTTCGAAAAAGTTTCTTAGTTCTTGAAACATATCTGAGGAGGAGCAGACAAAAACAATACGACCAGATCTACCACGTCAATGTCAATCAATCTGATGGAGAAGTACCGGGAGGTCGCTTCACAAGATGGAAATCTTTGATATCGGAAGAGACTTGGGATGCCATGAATCGTAAACAGAAGTAAAAGGTTCACAGACAAGATGAAGAACTCATGGTGAAGCTGGTCTAATATCAAGAAGAGATAAAAGAAACAAGAAGACTGGGAATGCTGACAGAGGCATCTATTCAGGGGGTGGTAGTTTGTTGAGATCGCCCGTAAAATTATCCATAGGTTAAAAAAAGGATGAAAATATCTATCAAAAGTAGGGATGAGCAAATAATAACATCACAAGTAGAAAGACAATGCTGAGGAACATTTTTATGATTGAGGTCGTGAATAAAAGGCATAAGAGTAATAATCTGATGGATATTCCAAAAGCTGAAGAAGATCTGAATGTCCTTATGAAGGAATTCGCGGTTTTTGAAGTGGAATTAGTAATGAAGACACGAGATGGAAAATACCAGGTCATGATGAAATCACTACAGAAGTTGAAAAGGTACAATGTATACTAACTAGGCTGGTTTGCAGAATATGGAATAAGGAAACAAATTCTGATGACTGGGAATTTGAAATCACAGCGTAGATACTAAAGGAAGGTGACTTGCTGAATATTGCAAAGAAAGGTGACTTGACTGAATATAGCAACTATAAAAGTATTGCACGAGGATCAGTTGTAATACCTTTTCACAATAAGCTAAAAGAATGGTAAAATGCTTGGAGATGAACAAGATGGTTCCAGAAACGGCAGAAGATGCTCACATCAAATATTTGTAATAAGACATTGTGTAGCTGTGTATGGAACTTAAAAGTCCCATTATGACGGCTTTTGTTGTTCACAAGATGGCATTTACAAGCCTTTACTAACCAATATTATGGAAGTCCCTGCTATGTAATGTTAAGCTTACTGAAGATATCCTTGAAGAAAATAGGGGCATAATTAATGTTCTTGTTGTCTTGTCAACTGAATTTCCAGTAAATAGTTGGGTGCTACAAGAAAATCTTTTTTCGCTTTTGCTGTTTGCACTTTTCATAGCCTTTCTATTAAAGTATGACTCTTCCCGTTTTTATCAGAATCTTTTTTATTACGATACCCTTCCTTTTCCGTAACCTAATAAACGCATTTAGCAAAACACCTTTGAGACACGCATTTTTTTTATCATAGTTGTTGTTTGCAAAGAGTTTATCGAACGCAACCAAGAAGTAACGATTACTCTCGGGACATTACTTTAGAGCGAATGATACACAAAGATTTAATAAGATCGTCTTTTCTTCTGCGATAAGTAGATAGTTGGTTAGAGAGGTTCAGCATATCATTGGGTAATCCAAGATTATTCCATACGCTATTCCTAAAGGGTCTTTTTGATTTGCAACGCAGATTTATAGAGTGGGTCTCACTGTTGTCAAAATCACCTGATAGAATAAAAAAGGATATCTGTACATACCATCATTCTGGCACAGGAGGAGAAGCGATGTGGCTGACTCACTTATTTTTCTTCTCATCACATAGATGTCTTGGTGTGTGGCATGTCTCGGAGGAACGTGTAGATGGATTTTGGAAATGGGATACATAGCGTGAAGCCGTACATTCTGGGAGAAACTCGCTCTTGTAGGCATTCTTGTGAGAAATATTTTTGGTTCTTCTTGTTGTGTAGCCCATGAACTAGTTGTCGTTTATGCCGTCTAAAGACGTGCTTGATAGCCGGGATAAAACCGAAAATCTGTCGTAAACTTTGAAGTTCCATAATAGGTCTTTTATGCTCATAGTATACCGTTGGATCACAGTAGAAGACATTCATTTTTGGCCATTATGGAGCATCAAAGTTTACGTATATATATATATATATATATATATATATATATATATATATATATATATATATATATATATATATATATATATATATATATATATATATATATATCCTATTACCGCAGGTAAAAATGAAAAGCAGCAGTGCCTAGCGCTTTCGTATATTCTAAATACACCTCAAAATGAGAATGAAAAACAGCTTTGAAATTTCAAAGGTAAACATAAAAAAACAATAACAACAAAAATGTAGAATATAGAACAACCAAGCACCTAGTCAAGAACCAAATGTTCCACAGCCCAAAACTATGCTTAAAGGACAACTACTACAAACGGAAATGAAACTAGTAAGCAGTCAATTACATAGTTACAATGTCAATAATACATTTCGTAAGCCAGTTATCTAGTTTATATTATCCCTTGCTAATAATAAAACTACTACTGGGCTTATGCTAGATTCTATAATGTTTCTTTTAATAATATCTCTACAAAATAAAATTTCCTTTCAATTTTTTCAATTAATTACATGATTAAAATTGTTCATATGTAGAAAGCGTATGTGTTATTGTTATGTTCCTGTTAAGTTTTTAAAGGTGTTCAGCAGCCTTGAAAAAGATGACATGTTACACATTATGGAAGCAGAGAAATCAAATAATTGAAAATGACAGATATTAGTGTCTAATCCTTAGTTTCTGAGGTTGCTGAGATTAATAGTGACACTCCCGATGCCCTTCAAGTCCAAGTTTCGCCCCGATAGGGAAGTGGGTGGAAAGAGGTGGAGAAGGGGGTGAGAAGGGTTGGGAAGGGGGTGACATATAAAAATACCTGAAAACAATGCCTAATCCATAGTTTTCGAGATCGCTGATATGAATAGTGACACTTCTGATGCCCTTTAAATCCAGGTTTAACCCCAATAGGAAAGGGGGTGAGATGGGGGTGGCATGTAGAAATTACCAAAAATGAGAGATGTTATTGTCTTCTCCATAGTTTATGAGGTGCTGAGATGAACAGTGACACTCCCAATGGCCTTTAAGTCCAAGTTCAGCCTCAATAGGAAAGGGTAATGAGAAAGGGTACAAAAGGGATGAAATATAAAAATAACCAAAAAGAAGAGATATCAGTGCCTAATTTATAGTTTTCAAGGTCGCCAAATGAATAGTGACACTTCTGATATCGTTTAAATCCAAGTTTATCCCCGATGGGATGGACATAGACACTCCTAGTGCCTGTCAAGTCCAGGTTCAGCCCCAATAGGAATAGGAGTGGGAGGTGGTGATATAAAATGTCAAAATTGCAGAACAATGTAACTGAAGCAACAATCTAAACAGGAAGAGGAGAAGAGAGAGAGAGAGAGAGAGAGAGAGAGAGAGAGAGAGAGTCAACTAGTGTGTGTGTGTGTGTATATATAATATATTATATATATATATATAGATATATATTATATATATATATATATATATATATTATATATATAGATATATATTATGTGTGTGTGTGCGCGTGTTTGTGTGTGTGCTTATATATTATATATGTTTACATACACACACACACACACACACACATATATATTATATATATCTATATATATATATATATATATATATATATATATATATATAAAGGTTTTTTTGCCACGAAGGAAAAAATGAAAAAGCGAGTTAGCCGAGTGTGTGTGCTTATACATATTATATATGTTTACATACACACACACACACACACACACACACACACACATATATATATATATATATATATATATATATATATATATATATATAAAGTTTTTTTTGCCACGAAGGAAAAAATGAAAAAGCGAGTTAGCCGAGTACTTTCGGTCCTATTCGGACCCTTTACTGAGTCATACTGAGTAAAGGGTTCGAATAGGAACCCAAGTACTCGGCTAACTCGCTTTTTCATTTTTCCTTCGTGGCAAAAAAACCTTTATTTATACATAGCATCACGTTTTATATAATTCGTGATCAAGTTATTCATATATATATATATATAGATATATATATATAATATATATATATATATATTATACATTATATATATACATATATATACATATATAGAATCTACTGGTAATTTTTTTACCAGATACATATGCAATTGTAATAGCCACAATGCCCTCTTTGTGATTATGGGACCTGGGTTCGTTTCCCGGTACCGGACATCACAATTTCTTCATCAAATTTCTTTGAACTTGGATCTTCAGGCTTTGTAGTGACAAGCATATCCAAAAAAGAGCAAAGAACTCAAGATGTTAAGAGGGCATTGTGGCTATTACAATTGCATATATATATATATAAATTATAAATATATATATATATATATATATATATATATTATATATATATATATATATATATATATTGAAGAAGGAACTCTACTTGAGTAATCTTATAAGGATTTTAAAATATACTCAGATGGAACAATTAAGCCGCTTAATTCGCCAGTCTCCGTGGTACTTCACGTCTACGTTGAATCACAAGGTAAAAGAGAACACTAGCGCCAATTACCAAGTAAACAATACTACAACTAAAAGTAGTACTAAGGATTAGGAACTGATATAGCTTAAGATATATCACAATATACATTGGTAAAACACTACAGAGAATGATTATCACTTTGCAGATATAGCACCCCTGGATCTTCATGGTGGTTAGACTTCAGGTGGTTCTGCTGAAGTCTACGAATGTTGGCACACAACAGAGGACCGGCAAGGGGTCTACAAGGCATACAGTAATTACACAAGAGTTCGAGATTGTGCAATTCTAGCACTATGAAACTGACATATATCAAAACAGTAATTTACTCGACTGATTATTTCACAATAAGGGGGAAAGCATACGGTACGCATGGAAACACACCATTACGCAATCAATACTAAAATGGACTTTAAAGAATTCTGGGAATTGGAACACTGGGAATTTGACAGCGAAGAAATCATGAGTGCAAGATAAAGAGGTGAATACTGGTAACCAACTGCGGTTCTCTTACCTTATCTCCTTGGAGTCTGTCGTAGGGGACTGAGGGATGTCAGCCGGCTGCATGGCTTCACCATAGGGCGTGGGCGAACTGGATTCTTCCACGGGGAACCAAGTAATAGGACAGCAGGTAGGAGGAGCTCGGCAGGAGCTCAACTTGTGATGGTAGCGGTACGCTACTAGCCATGTGCTGACCCAAGAGACCGTAAGCAACCCTTGTCACGTCCTCGGACAGAGCGAGGTTCTGAATGGCGAGGCTACAGCAGGCAGAGGTCTCGAGTGTAGTGACCAGAGAGGGTAAGGGCAGAGGCCTGGCACTAGAATGGCACTGTGAGAGTGCGAACTTGTTGTATGAAATGAAACTATAGGGGGAGGTTGACACAAATGGTAGCTGTGTTTGGGACTCAGTTGAGTGTGGTTTTGAGTCTAAGTCGAGGTTGGCATATAGCTGGAACTGTATACTAAGGTTTTTGGATTTGAACTTAGGATCAGCTGTTGCAGGTATTCTTACACGTCTAGACTTATCTGCACGACACTGCAAGGGTATGAACTCTGTAGGGCGTATTTATACCCTGTGATGATTCTGATTTCTCAGGGTAGTGATAGCGCTGTGGCCTTTTGCTCCTCTATCTTGGAGGCACAAATCCTGAAAACAACAATTGGGCCACGACCGAGATTTTTAGGAGTTGGGGGGAGGTGCACTTGTTCACAGAGAGAGAGAGAGGAGGTAGCGATTGTCAAAGCTAACAGAACGACGCCTGAGGCCATGCTAAATAGGTCAAAGGTCGATCAAGGAGCTGACCGTGGGCGGGGCTGAAAAACGTTAAACTTGGTAAGGGAAAGTAGCTACTACCCAGCAGGTATTCTTTACGCTTGAAGCGGTTTAGGGGGCATGACCCAAAAGAAATTTGCAGGTGTGGGTTGTGCCTTGCTCTGACGGGTCGGTTCCATCGAGAAGGCGTATGACAGGCCATTTATCATCAAGTATTAAAAGGGAGGAAATCTTACCGAGTTTATATTGATGAATCGAAAGTCAAAACGCTCCCAAGAGGACTTATGAGATATGGCTCAGTGAAAGGACCTCACGCAGATAGGGAAATACATTTGAGAAAAAAATTTCAAATCTCATCCTTATGGTGTAGGGGTTTGGGGGGGCGACAGAATTTCTACTTCGTTTTTCTTAATTGAGATTGCAGTTGTCAAATTAACATTATAGAGACCGAGTATATGCAGTCATACTCAGGATAATATATATATATATATATATATATATATATATATCTATATATATATTATATATATATATATATATATATATATATATATATATATATATTATATATATATATATATATATATATATATGTGTGTGTGTGTGTGTGTGTGTATGTGTGTGTGTGTGTGAGAGTCGAATTATCAAACTAAAGTTGGAATTAAACAAAAACTTTACTTATTTCAAATCATGTCAGAATATATAATATAAAAAATAATAAAAAATAACCACTTAATTACTGCAAAGAACAAATGAATCGTAAGCCACTGGATAATGAACTAGCAAAATATCACTAATAGACTACACTCATGTTGTCCATTATCACAGAGAAACAACAAAATGAGTTTCACAATCCGTCAAGATCGAGCGTATGCGTGACACAAACGTAAGTAGATCCCGGTCAGGCCCCCAATCTATTCCAGTTTCACAAATGTACTTGCGCAGGAGGCTTTTAATCGTCTGGTGTACCCGTTCAAGGGCTCCATTATAATGTTTGTGGGTGATAATGTGAAGCAAAAATATGGGAGATATTTAACTGCTTTAAAGTTTGCCTAAACAACACACTAGTGAAGTTTGTCCCCTTGTCACACTGCAGCTCCTTAGGCAAACCAGAAATGATGAATATTTTAAGAAGATTAATAAGAATTGTTTTAGTAGATATGTTATTATTGTGCTATTTCCTTAGCTGTAATAGGTAAGTTATATACAGAAATTAAAAGAATACTTTCATCATCTTGTTCTGGTGCTTTGTCTACAGCAATCTTGACAGAGCGTCTGCATCACCCATCTTTGATGTTGGTCAATACGCAGCTAATGTAATTGCCCAACGTTGTAGTCTTGCAGCTACTAACGTAGACAAACTTGCTTTTGGACCTAAAATCATTAACAATGGTTTGTAGTCAGTAACTCATGTGGACTTTTTCCTACCATAGAGATACATATGGAAGTTTTTTTACTCCGTGCACTAATGCTAATACTTCCTTTTGAAAGGGCTGGCTAATCTATTTTAACTTTGATCGTTCTCTTTTTAAGAAGTTGTTGGACACTGCCTTTGATTTTTATGATTGTTTATAGAAGCAAGTGAAAAGGATGGCGATGAGATCACCTTTCGGCCCTACTTTTACCAATATCTTCCTGTGCTCCCTGGAGGAAAACATGCTTGATAACTACCCCTTTGTCTTTTACCCTCTTAGTTACAAACGATATGTTGACGACACCTTTGTTCTGTTTAAATCACCCTTTCATGCACCCCAGTTTCTCTTCTTCATTAATAATCTACATCCTAAAATTAATTTTACTTTAGAAAGAAAGGCTCATAATCAGTTACCCTTTTTAGACGTATTGTTTTCAAGGTATGGTGATCGTTTTAATACCACTGTCTTTAGAAAAAAGACGTTTTCTGGTCTTGGTTCCAATTTTAACAGTGCTTGTTTTTGTGGATTTAAACTGAGCTCAATATCTACGCTGCTTGACCTCGTCCTAGGCTTCTTTCCATAAAGAAGTTGAATTTTTATGCAAATAGTTTTCTGATAATTGCTTTCCTTTCTCAGTTTTCTATAAACATTATAAAATATTCCAAATATGAAAATGATTTTTTCACCTGGAATTAGTACTGTTCCACGTAAGAAATTATTTGCCAGCATTGCTTATATTCAAGTTGACAAATTTAAGAATATTCTCAAATCTACCATTGAAAAGCATTACAATATATTATGGGTTATTTTAATCCCCAGAAATCCTCTGACAATTGGTTAATTTTTTCAAATTTAAAGATAAGCTCTGTCCAACACTGCAATCGTCGGTCGTTTACAAATATACTTACCCTAAATGTGACTCGGGGATCTATGTCGGATCGACCAAATGATTGCTGAGGGTCAGGGCCGATTCTCATAAAGGTGTCAGTCATTGAACAGGTTGTAAGCTGTCCAATCCCGAATTTTCCAATATTACAAACCATTCTCGTATTTGTAACAACGATATTATATACTCTGATTTTTCTGTCTTGGGCCAAACAAGCCATTCTTACGAACTGTCTATTCTTGAATCTCTCTTTATCAACCAGTTAGCGCCCAAACTAAACTCGCACACTTCCTCTGTTGAACTGTACTTGGCCTAAATTATTATTATTATTATTATTATTTTTTTTTTTTTTTTTGCTCTCTGCCCATCGTACTGTAGTCACTTAGTCTTCAACTTTCCATATAACAGGTGCTTTTTTAACTCTCCTGTTTTTTTGTAAATACTTCATAAGATTTTAACTGTAATCTTAATTTTATTTTTCATTTCTATTGTTTAAAGTAGTTTTCCATGTGCTTTGAATTTTTCATTGTTCTTTTGTAGCCTTGAAGATGTAATATGATGTTACGACACGCATTGGCAAATAAATGTTATCTTAATCGACAACTTGCTGTCTATCCTTGATAGGTGACAAGTAGACCCATATATAGATATATATATATATATATATATAATATATATATATATATATATATATATATATATATAGTATATATATATATATAATTTCATATATATATATATATCTATAATATATATATATATATATATATAATATATATATATATTATATATATATATATATATATATATATATACTAGCCTATATATATATATAATATATATATATATATATATATATATATATATATATATAATATATTATATATATATATATATATTATATAATATATATATATATATATATATATATATATCTATATATAATATATATATATATATATATATATATATATATATGCGTGTGTGTATGTTGCGTAATTATGATGGTTACTGTTATAAAACCTAGTTTTCTATGAAAGATTCCGGAGCCTTCAAAGAAAACGATTAACATTAAGGTAACTATTATAAAATTATGAACCAGATGGTCGATGATTTTGAGTATTTTAATCGTTCTTCGCCACGATATTAAACGGCCTTGTCTCAGCCCATTTTTCAACCAAACTAGTCATTGACCTTCCAACTAGCAATCAACATTTTATCTGCAGCACCATATGTTTTCATCGTCCTCTACAGTACCTCTGTCGGTTTCATTATAAGCCTCTAGGTATGGCCATGCAGACAACATACATTTTCCCCCATTTGTTGAAAAAAACTTTTGTGCAAGTTTCTTACATTGCATTCGTCAAATGGGTCATGTTTAACACGAAGGTACCATAGCTTGACACCGGGTTGTTGTAATGAATTCTAGTTCAAATTAAGTTTACCGTTTCAATAAACGACCCAGAAAGAATAAAATTGTTCTTCTATCTGATGCACTATAACAGCTGGCTACCTTGTGTTCATGCGACAAAAAGTCAAATTGGACTATTTTAGAGATGTGTGCGACATCTAGGTGCCATCAGGAATTTGACTTTACCAAGGATAACTTATCACACATCGAATACAATAGGGCCTTTAAGCAAATAATCCATAATCATGAAAAAACGTGTCGTTTCTTGGACGAAGAAAATTCTGACAGTGGCTGGCTTCCAACTCTAATACCAAATAGATTAAAGTGACAAAGCCTGTTCATTGCATGTTCGAATCATAACCTCGCGCGTGCAGTAAATAAAAAATCTAAACACAATGTCACATTTTCTCATCATAGGACATTGTTATATTCGGTTTAGATAAACAAAAACTGGAAAAAAAGCTAACTTCGACTTATAATTCAAACTTGTACAGAAATGTTTGGCAATAAAAACATGTATTGGATACATGGGCTTACATATGGGATTCCTGACATAATTTTACATCACTATTTCTGTATTGTGCATCATTACCACAATAACCTGGAAGAACAATGGTGGCACATGTTTTAAACCAAGGTTTTTCAACCTTTCATTCACCACGTACCCGTTCGGGTATTTTTAATGTCAGTAATGTACCCCCTACTCTTCGTATAAAGAAAGCAAAACAATGGCAGAAAAAAAATCCCAGTGTGTACATTTGCAAGTACTGTGCTGAAGGGAAGGAAGTACTACATAACTCTCCTGACATAACCAGTATTATTGTAAACAAAGAATTCCATAAAAAACATTTACCTGTTTCTATGCAGCAAATTTTCAAGGTTATTGTACTGCACGGCAAAAACAAAATACATTATTATTACATCAGCAGCAAAGAGAGTTAATGAGATTGCTGAAACTTTTTCATCAACTAGACTAGTGAGCCAAGGAGCAATTTTTGCTAAAGCACATCGAAGGCCGGCTTCCATATTCATTCGAAACCTTAGTTTTGATTTTATGACAAGTAAGCTGTATAAAACCCAGTTTCACATATGATTTGGATATTTTATACCAGAACCTGACTAAAGACTTTTTCTCAAATAGATCACAAGCACTGGAGCCAATTAAAAGTTCAATAAACTCTTCCTTTATAGCATCATTAACAAAAGCAACATCTGCATGGAAAGGGTCTTTAATTAGCTTTAAGTTTCCTTTAGACACATCATAAAAGTACCTGTCTATTTCATTTTGCAGTGAGAAAAGGCAATCCACTCTTATAAGCTTACCATCTAAACTATACAGTAGAGCTGCTGTCAGCAAGTAGGCGGCCAGACCCATAATCCTAATAACCCGTGGCGAGCGCGTACCCCCTGACAGACCCTCGGCGTACCACCAGGGGCACGCGTACCCCAGGTTGAAAACCCCAGTTTTAAACAAATTAAACACTAAGACTTAGTGGATGGAGTGATGTGAGAAGTCAAAGAAGAAACAGTTTATGGAAACGCAAACTTGGCTTAGAAAATATGTCATGAACAGACTATGAAATGACTGAGCTATGCAGATATTACAATAACTGATTCTGGATAGCAATGAGAATTTGGAAATGCTTACAGAAGAAGACAAGGAGAAAGTTGATAATAAATACAATCAAGAATAAGGTTATGAGAGCTAATGGAATTCAGAAGGATCGAGTACTAAACATCAACATGTGTTGTATTCAAATGTTAGCAGTCAATGCATAAAATTATCTGGAAGTAAATATGACGTGAGTTTGGTTTATGGAGAGGTTAGAAGAGAGGCTTAAGTTTGAATTATTCGTATCAGTAGCGGAGAGAGTGGATTTAAAATTTTGATTCAGAAAGTTATGACAGGTGACTGAAAGATTGATACAGGAGAACGGTGGGGATTTAGACAAGGAATAGATGTTTGTAGGGAAACAGTTGTAGGGCCCAACGAGGACCCCACACATCATCGCACCGGCCGGTTAATCTCACAACAACGACCCTGCGCGCCAACAGGCGGACACAAGAAACAACATACATCACGCATCTTTTATACATATATCTCTATTATTATTATTGTCATGTTAAATGTATCGTCATCAACATACGCATTATAATATCAGCTCTTTAGCCATATGTATCTTAACTTCATTCCTGTATTGTGTACCAATCCATATGTATATATTTCTATCTGTTAACAAACGCAAGTGATTGTGTTTAATCTGTTTCTGTCCGCCTGATGTCAGGCGCTACATTTCCGCTCGCAAAAGCTATTGACCTGTGTGTTTGTTGTCTGAATATACTTACGGGCTGCTTTAAGAGCAAGAGCCCGTGCTGGCATGAGGCCAGCATAATCAAAAACAACATCTGCATATATCAGTAAGCTGTGGACTCTGACCGTCCCTTGAACCTTTCGCTGCACCGTTAGTAAGAAGCCTGAAAGCAAGCTGTATGTGGCATATATGGACTTTGAAAGAGCCCATAACAATAACACCATAGGCATTATGGAAGGAACTGGGAATGTATGGCATATAAAGGAAATTCTGATGGGAGTGATTAAAAGTTTACATAATGTAAAACAAAGTACATTATATTTGCAGACAGGTGAGTGATTGAGTTGGTGCAAACGTTGGTCTGAGAGAAGGGTGTGCTATGTCTGCATTACTGTTCAATACGATTTATGGGTGAAGTGATTCAAGAAGTCATGGAAAGAGTATTTGAGGTAAGTGCAAAGTGTAGGATAAAAAAAAAGAATGAGTTGTATGGTTTGTTTTTATGCCAATTCGTTTACTCATGTTTGCCGATGACAAAATACTGATTTGAGATATTGAAGAAAAATTACAGGAACTATTGAAAAAGTTTGAAAGTGTTTGTAAGCGAAAGTTGTGATTAAATGAGAGCAAGAATAAGGTTTTGAGGGTATGTGGTTATCTGGAAGATGGAACAATAATTGTTAATGTGATAAGTTGAGAGAAGAGGTG
>NC_061105.1:26836338-26856338 GCF_015104395.2 Macrobrachium nipponense
ACGTGACTGATTAAGAAAATCTATACAAACACATTACCTGGTCGTTGGGATGGCTTGGCGTCGGAAGTATAGGTTGGATGGAGGGGTAGATGGGGTAGGGCACTCTGTACAATTATTCTTGGGATGACCATGCGGTACGCAGTAATGGTGCCTAGATGGAGGCAGGTGGAAAGGTGGGGGAAGGAAGGGCTGTTGGAGAGGAGATGTTTCCCCTTTGATCCCAAAATCGTCTCTGCCTGTTTCCAGTTGCGTTGGCTTCCTCTCTCCTATTCCTTCTCATTTTCTATGTCAAGGTGCATGCACGTGCACGCAATTTTGCAGGCCTCGTGGTCAAATCAAGACTACCTCGTCACCCATCTGGGCCGCATCTTCGTCGCTAATCCCTGGCTTCCAGCTGTTTTCCCACGGCACAGGGTGTGTTCTGAAAGAGACATTCCCAAAAAGTCACATGTTCAACCACCTTTTGTCAGTCAGCAATAAGTGGAAAACGTCGTGTTAATTGATTTGATGAAGCTTTGGGCAGAGGATTGCTTGGGAAGTATTTAGCAATATATATAAATACTTTGAGAGGGGTTCCCCTTCCATGCCATCTCAGCTTATAATTTTCCATTCATAACAAAATACAGGCGACTCATGCCTCTCCCTCTCTCCTCTTTCTTCAAGGAATTAATCCTATAACATCCTCTGTTCGCCTAACTCCTTGTCTACCTGGTTTGCAGATGCTGCTGAGGTGAGAGTCTGTCTGGGAGAGGATTAGCTGGCTGTCATATTGAACTAGCAGCAAAGTCTCCAGGCCACGTGTTGGAGAGGGGAAGAAAGGAGGCAGTGCCGTCTACCCCAGACGTAAGGGAACTTTCACCAAGGTGTTCAATAGGCTTGACGCGGCACGGACGGCCTTAAACCACTTTTAGAGCTCATCTTGGCCCCTTGCTCTCTCAGAGCCAAGTTCCCTCTTTGAGAAGGTCGGTGTTAATTTACCCACATGAACTGAATCGTGCCCCTAGAATGTCTCTTCCCGCACTGTCACATCCCTGGGGAAGACAACTAGAAACTACTACAGACAAGTAACACGCAATTCCAGGGTGTTGGCAGTCAGACATCTCATTTCTTTGACTTATTTCCTTTACCATTTATAGAGGGAAACCTTTGTTGATATAATATCCATGCATTGTTTTGGTCCTTTAGCCAGAAGTGTACATCAGTCATAAGTGTCATGTTTCATGTCATTTGTGAGATCGAGCCACCGTGTACCTTCTGTACATCCACCCTCGATCTGGCACATAAAAAATCTAAAAAAACAGAAAAAATATTTGACATTTGAAAACAGAAAAATTAAAACGAGGACTTGAAAGGAACACCTACCAGGGTAAGAGTTTAAAAGCGACTAATAAGGCAGAGAGAAGATTAACATATGAAAGATGACTAAAGCGAACGTGGAGAGTAAACGAACAGGCAGTTATGCTATAAACAGTTGTGTGGACGACGATTGGATGTTTAGCGTTGGTGCATTAGTTTTTATGAGAAGTGACTCCAACACCATCAACTCGTCGTCTTTACGGGCTGATCCGATAATCTTAAAATTATTTATGTCCAAGTGGGCACCACAAATCTGAGAATGATTCCAGACATTGGATAATTCGGGATTGGACAATCTGCACCCTGTCCTGAAGCTGACACCTTGATGGGAGCAGAAACGGACCTTGAGAAGCCTGCTCGTACATCCAACGTAGGTTCCCAGACTACACCTAGGACAGGTATATTTATAAACGATGTTGGATGTCAAGGAAGGGCTCAGTCTATCCTTCACTCTGAGAAAATAACGTATATTTAGAGGATTTCGTGCGATCAACTTCAAATTAACAGCTGGGAATTCATGATGAATTAAATTCATAAATTTCTTTTTAAAACTTTTATCGTGAAGGAAAGGGAACTTAGCATAAATAAATAATTTTGAAGTGGTATACATGGGAATAGACGATTTCATTTTTGTGGTTAGGAGCTTACTAAGGACTCTATGGAAATAGTGGGATGGAAAATAATTATTGCGGAAAAAAATTAGCCAAGAACTCAACTTGGAAGTCAGAGAATACGGCCTGTGGAGGAAGGTAGAGAGGGAATTCAACTTAAAATTGAAATTGGTTGAGCAATAAACAACCCTGTAACAAAAATTTTCCTATGAACGCTGGTTTGAAACCCATCACCTTCCCAAGTAACACGTAAATCGAGAAATGATAGAGTTACGAGTTGCTTTCTCTACTGTAAATTAGTATTGGGATGTTGAACATTAATGAATTAAAGGAGTCAGCGTTAAAATCGCGTGTAAACAAGGCAAAGGTGTGGTTCACATATCTCTTATAAAATAAGGAACAAAAACTATTGGGGGCAATTTTCAAATACTGTCTCCTCTAGGGAGTTCATGAAAATATTTACGAAGGTAGGACCTAAAGGGCTTCCCATTGCCATCCCCTCCTACCGCCTGGAACAAGAATCATTAAAAATAAAGACTGTCTCTCGCTCGGTCAATTCTAAAAGTTGCTTAAATAATTGCCTATTAAAACCGCTGAAAAGGAATCGGGAAATGGAAAAAGTTTGGTTAATATGATCTTGAACGTCTCCTCAACAGGAACATTAGTAAACAGGGACTCAACGTCGAAACTGACCATAAAAAGGTCACAGTCCTGCTTAAGAATACTCCTCCTTGAAATCAGCAGCACTTTCCACGTTATAACCATTATTGGTGAGCGGTACCAACAACGGAACCAGATACTTAGCAAGATTATAACTGGGCGGGTTTAACGAAGAAAGTATAAGGTCTGAGTAGTGTTCCCTCTTTATGAATCTTCGGAAGGCCATACATGATCCCGTATGTTGAGGCTGTAACTAGGTTTTGGAAGGTGTTTTCCTCTGTGATGTTGTCACGTTTGAGTACTCTGAGGAACCTTTTAATGCCGTCTTCTATTTTGGTAATATTTTGTAAACTGGGCGTACCCAATCTCTGGAATCCTGATGAGTCATTGAGAATTGAGTGCATTTTATGAATATAGTTCTGCTTATGAGTTTTTACGTATTATCACTATTCACTAAGGTACCAATTGATGATCTACTGGAATTTTTATCTTAATCATTAGAAAACACACAACTGGATATCCCATTTTCTAAAAGCATGTTAACTGAACTGATTAAACTATGTGTGAAAGAATGTAAATTTGAATTTAATGGAAAATTTTACTCACAAAATTTTGGTATGGCAATGGTAAACCCGCTGTCCCCCGTGCTAAGTAACGTATACATGGAATTTTTTTAAAAGAAAATATTAAACAACCTAATCCCACGCAATTTAGTCTGGTTAAGATATGTTGAAGACATAATTTGTGTATGGCCAGGGAATGAAGACGTAAATATTTTTTTTGCTAGGTTAAATCAATTAGTACCATCAATTAAATTTACTATGAAAATGGAAAAAAGATGGGTGCCTGCCTTTCTTGGAAGTCCTCACATGGAAAAATAAGAGTGGCTTTAAATATAGTGTTTACAGAAAACCTACAAATATTTCTTTCTATGTTCATTTCCACTCTAGACAAAACATTAATGTTAAAAAATCTGTTTGCATCTATGCTTCTAAGCAAATGTGTGTGTGTGTGTGTGTGTGTGTGTGTGTATATGTATTTGTATATGTAGACATTATATACAGACGTATATATACGATGTGTGTAAATTGTATGTTATTTGGTAATTTGTTACGGGACTTTATTTTATAATTTAAAAAATTTAGGCCACTAATATTGGTCACTGACAGAGGGGGAGGTCACTGGGCCTGGATCCAGAATAGAAACTAGGCTTGACTCCAAAAACTCGTTGACATAGCTTGGTGTTTCTCGGAATCTATTTTAGCGCCTATGTGAATTAATGATTTTTTCCTGCCAATACCCTAAAAGGTAGAAATTCCCGCGGGTGAAGCTCGTGAGGGTGCCTTAATAGACGCGTGACGATATTGCTTTTATTTTAGTCGGTTGATGCAACAGGTATGCATTTTTTCAAGTATTCTTTTCTTGGAATTTCACACATTTTCATTTGTGTGTGTATGCGTGCATATAAATATATATATATATATATATATATATATATATATATATATATATATACATATATATATATACATATATATATACACACCAAGAGCCAGCAGGAAAAATGAAAAGCAGCAGTGCCTAGCGCTTTCGTGTATTCTTGATACACCTCATCAGGGTACAATTTATAAAAGAATGAAAAACAGCTTCGAAATATCAAAAGTAAACATAAAAACAAAAAAAGTAAAATACAGAACAATCAAACAGCCTAGTCAAGAAGCAAATGGTCCACAGCCTAGAATTACACTTAAAGGGCAACTGCAAACGGAAGTGGAACTGCCAAGCATTCAATTATATAGTTACGAAGTTGTAAACAATACATTTCGTAAGCCAGTTATCTAGTTTATACTGTCCGTTGCTAATATTAAAAACACTGCTTGACTTATATTTTATTATACTAGATTCTATAATGTTTCTTTTAATAATATCTCTACAAAATAAAATTTCCTTTTAATTTTTCCAATTAATTGCGTGATTAAAATTATTCATATGTAAAAAGAGGGGGCGCTCGATGTATTTCCTACACGTACACAATATTTATGCTAATTTAATCTTGATGCCAGTAGTTTGCCACTTTGACCAATATATTTCTTGTCACAATCTCTGCATGGAATTTCGTCAATACAACCCGTTTGTAAATGTGGAGAGTTCCTTATGAAAATTGTTCTTACAGACTGAGTGTTACTAAAACCAACATTAACATTAAAAACTTTAAACATTTTTGGCAAAGAAAGAAACCTGTTGTCAGAAGGTAAAACAAGCAAATTACTACGGTCAAAAGCCTGTACATGGTCCACTGCATAAAATGTTTTCTTTAGCCTTTCTTAAAGCAACATCAACTAAAAATGCCGGATACCTCAATTTAAAAGCAATATCATAAATCTTGGCAATCTCGTCTTCTAAAAATTCAGGACAACAATTCTTAAAGCTCTTAAAAACTTTCAAATGGTGATTGGAGTAAAAGTGAATGTAAGAACACATTTCTATGTTTCCTAAAAACCGAAAATTTAAATCTGTTACCCTGTCTATGCACACTTACATCTAAAAATGGCAAAATTGAATCTTTTTCCTCCTCAAGTGTGAACTTTATAGAGGGAACTAACGCATTTAATCTAATTAAAAATCGGTTCACATCCTCACACAAAGGCCATACACAAAATATGTCATCGACATACCTAAACCAAAGAACATTCGCTGGTAAAATATTTGATAGAAGTTTCTTTTCAAAAAACTCCATGTAAATGTTGCTTAAAAGGGGCGATAAAGGGTTCCCCATAGCCATACTAAACCTCTGCTCATAGAATTTACCATTGAAAGTAAATTTACATTCCTTAATACACAATTTTAGTAACTATAAAATGGTGTCAGTTTGCAGAGAAAATTCGTAGTTATCCAACTCATCAGCTAAAAATGTTATCGGGTCGTCAACTGGAACTTTAGTAAAAAGGGTAACTACAACAAAGCTGATAATTTTAAATTCGTAATTATTGTTACAGCTTCCGAGACGGTTTACAAAATCCACATTAGTTTTTACTGAAAATCCTGAAATTTTTCCCATAAGAGGTGACAATTCATTGACTAGCCACTTTGACAAATTATAAGTTGATGACCCTACAGAACTAATAATAGGTCGTACAGGGTTATTTTGTTTGTGAGTTTTAATAAGTGTATATATATATATATATATATATATATATATATATATATATATATATATATATTATTATATGATGATTATAATCACTTTAGCACGTGATTCATTTATCACACATATCCACAGGTGAAAAATAAGAGACAGGTGTAGGTCCAGACCGGTTTCGGCTTTATTTTCAAGCCATTGACAAAGGACCTACACCCTGTCTCTTATTTTTCACCTGTGGGTATGTGTGATATATATATATATATATATATATATATATATATATATATATATATGAACTGATCTGTATAGAAAATCCATGCGTGAGACGTAACGGAAAATCTACTAGATGTGTTGTGTGTATGTGTGATCAGAGAGTAACGATCAGATAGATACCGTTGATTCATCAAATGCCCATATGATCGTTGGTGGCGTGGCGTGGGTGATTCAAAAGAGTGCCATACATTGAAGACCCTTATTGCTTCCTTTCGAGTATAAGAGACCAATCAGCTTAGGCCTATGACCTCAACCAGTTCAGTTTGAAAAGTTAAGAGTCAGTAGGGAGTAAGTGGTCGGCGGGTCATGGCACGCCTGAAAGACAGTGGTCGGCGCGTGTCGCCTTACACTACCTTCCGACTATATAATCATATAATTAGTAGCGTAATATTAGCAACAGGGCCCTAGGTAACTATTTGAAAAAAATATACATGTTAATTTTATCTTACACGATCCATTGTACTGGTAGAACCCTTGTATGATCGAAAATCAGGTCATATAAATTGGTGTCAGTCGTTGGGTCTTGCCAGTACATAATAGCTAACAGTGTAATTATGAAAGCAAAATAAATAATGCAAACTCAAAGAAAAGCTGCGCGCGACGGCGGGAGTGCCAGTACTAGCAGTACCAGTGCTAACAATAACAGTGCCGAATGAACCGTCAGTGTCAAAAATTATCCAACAACACGTTAGAAGAGTTACACAAATTAGCAAAAGATAAGTACATAAAAAAACCCGTCGACCCACCTACAATTTCAGCCGTCGCATCATTCACGCAAGTGCGATCAGACGAAGAAAAAAGAAAAACTGACAGTGCTAAATGGATCAGTGCCTGAGTTTGATAACTCACGCACTGGTGAAGGCTTCCTTTCGATCGAGACATTTATAAAGTGTTGAAAATGCCACAACTCGCTGGACAGACAGAAAAAAGATTGTGCAAACAAAACAGAAGATCATCAGTAATGCAGTATGACAAATCAGGACTTCACTCAGCAGTTTCTCCTACTTCGAGAGGAGAAGATGGAACTAATGGAAGCTTATGACCCCAGGTTAGGGGCGGGAGAGTCGATTTCCGCCTTCTACTATCGTGTCGGTGAAGACTATGAGTCCCTCACCCCTGACAGAGACTGTAGAGGGAAAAGAAAACTTCTGTCGACGCAAGCTAAAATGAATTCTTTCCACCTCCATAGTGGGATTTCTTTTTGACGACAAGAGGCCCTTACACACCTTGCTACCGAAAGTACAACTCCTATTCGACCACGAATGATGCCAGCAAACAAGGATGGGGGCCCAGGCCACCTTCCAACCGGTTGTGGCAACGGTTAACCAATCTGACCCAACGAATCCTCCGCCACCCTCATCCACCATCCAAGGGGCCAGGTCACACACCCAGGGGCCTTGAAGAGGCAAGGGGAGACCAGCCGGGAATAACACAGTTGGCCGTTGCTGGAGGTGTGGGAGGGAGGGCTACCTGAGGGCTACCTGAGGACCCAGTGCCCCTCTCTCATCGAACCAAGACGTTGTTTTCGATGCAAAGCAACAGACCACCTCATGAGCACTTGTTCAAAAAACGACAACGGCCGGCAGAACAATGTTCTCCCTCACCAAGGAGAGGAAGGGGAAGGCGACGTGGAGGAGGAGTTGTGAGGACCCCCAACTACACTCACAGCAACCAGGTCCAAACAACGACCGTGTTCCTGGTAGAACAAGGGACACCTTATCGGGAAGGAGGACGAGTCAGCCAACCCCTCGAGAAGTAGTGGAGATCCCTCCACCACCCATCGCTGCCCATGCCCGAACACTCAGGGTGCCAGGAGCAAAGGTAAAGCAAGAGCCTATCTCCCACCCTCAATCCACGAAGGAAGCTGTGAGGCCAATCGTGCAAATATGGGCAGGGGAGCGACAGGGAAGGGCGTTGATGGACACTGGTGCAAGGGTGTCTCTGTTAGAAGAACACCTGGTGACCGACCGGATCAGTGCAGCCTATGAAAGGTTCTTTAGTTTTAAGTACTGCAGGCTGATATTGGATGGTAACCCAGAGGGCTGTGAAGCAACAGCATTACAAGTAGAAGGAATTTCAGTTATTTTAGGAATTGATTTTGTGGATAGGAATGAAATAATAGTGGCTGACACAGCCGGCAAAAGAATCGAGGTATGTTTAAAGGGACAATGAATCCCCACAGAGGGGTGGAGACCGAGGTGCCTACGAGTCTCCCTAAGGTCGAAGGGGGCTATGGGGAAAGTACCCGCTTGCCCCAGAGCCGGGACATGTGGCACCATCCCAGACCCTCTCATCCCTCGCCGTGACACCTTCACGTAACATACCGGAAGGCACCTTAGTTATGATCAGACCCCATAACAAATGGGTGGATTTTATTATTCTGGGTCTGAGTAAGGTGATACACTGTGAGGTTAGTATACCATTTATGAATGTTAGTGACCAGCATATCGTACTAGACGGTGGGTCGATATGCGACCTTGAACCTTGTGAAATAGCAGAGGCTTCCTACACTCTTGCTACCTTGAGTAGCATGTGTCAAGGTCGTAGTGAGGAACGTCTAAGTAGACTCCTCTGGACAGATGGTGGGTCTACCTGTTACTTATCAAAATATTGTCAAGGAAATCGTAGAATGTTATCAAGATGTAATCGCAATTGGAGATGAAACCCCAGGCAGAGTAAATAGTTTTCTTTTTGCTAAAGAAACCGGGGGTCATCCACCCACAAGATCTAAGCCTTATAGAATACCAATTTGTTATCAGCAGGAAGTGGTGAACAAGATCAACAAATTAAGGGAACAAGGGACAATTAGATTTAAAGTTGGGGTATCAACAAATACCTATAGACGAGAATAGCAAGGAAAAGACAGCCTTGATAGCAAATGATCAATTGTCTGAATATAATTACTTCCCTTCTGGGGTAAAGAACGCTCCTGCTCATTTTTCATGTGTTATGATGCCCTTATTAGCTTCGCTATTAGGACATAGCATGTTTGTATAATTAGATGACAAAATCATAATAGGGGCTACAGTAGAAGAACACAATAAGAACATTATTGAAGTCTTAGAAGCTTTAAAGCGACAAGATATGAAAATTAATCTAACCAAATGTAGATTCTTTCAGCAAGAAGTTGAATTTTTGGGGCACATCGTAACATCTGAAGGCCTTAAGCCTTGTGCCAACAAAGTAGCAGAAATTTAAAAATTTCCCCGACCGAAGAATGCAAAAGAAGTAGGCAGCTTCCTCGGGCTCGCAGGCTACTATCATAAATTTATAAAAGATTTTAGTAAAATAGCGAAACCGCTAGATTCATGAGAAAGCAGTCAGATTTTCATTGGGGACAAAAGGAAGAAATGGCTTTTCAAGAATTAAAGATTTCACTCACTAGTAATGAACAATTAGCTTATCCAAAGTTCGATCAACCATTTGTAGTAACCACTGACACGAGCAGCATAGCTACCGGAGGAGTGATTTCTCAAGATAACGATGCAGGGAATGAAAAGCCGATTTTTTGTGCAGTACAAGCATCAAAAGGCACAGAGAAGAATTACAGTACCATCGATAGAGAGGCATTGGCTATTCTATGGATGCTGGAGACATTGCTACTTTTTACTGAGGCATAAAGTCAGAATTAACACAGATCATTGCCCATTGAGAGATTTGTTCAAGAAAGGGGATTTGACCACTCGACAGGCTTGTTGGAAAGAACGGCTGTTAGAATTTGATATTGTGGGAATTGAACATATAGCAGGAAAAACAAATAAAGTAGCGGATGCCCTCTCCAGAAGTGCCATAATGGGAGTTACAACCCCAGCAGCAAAGAGAGAGGAATGACGACGAAAGAAACAGTTGCATGAGTCTGAGGCAGCCAATGTAGAAAAAGGGAATAACTCAGGAACTCCAGAGTTAGGGAGAGAGAGAAGGGATACAAGTCGTGAGAGCGAGAAGGCTGGTCCTCCTAGGGCAGGGCTCTCCAAACTATGGCCCGCGGGCCACATCCTGCCCGCCACATAATTTCATCTGGCCCGGCAAACAAATCCCTGTGTGGTGGCCTTGAAAAAATAATTATCGCACTACTGGCATCAGAATGTGAATGGATTTGGAAATTGGCATTTTTTGCAGATATGACAGGTCATATGAATCAATTGAATCTGAAGTTGCAAGGCAAAACAAATTTGATCAGTGAGTACTTTGTTCATGTCAAGGCATTCAGAACAAAACTTGCGCTACTTGAAGACCAGGTGAAAGTTAAGAATTTTGCTCATTTTCCATGTGAAAAATTTCATGCAGAAAGTAAAGTTGAATTTCCTTCTTCATTTGCAAATGAAATTATTTCAGATTTGAAAAAACTGTTTCAGGAGCGATTTGCTGACCTTGATACCACAGCAAATGAAATCAGGCTCTTTCATAATCCATTTGACTGCAATGCTGAAAATCTTCCAACTCAATTTCAAATGGAAATTATTGATCTCCAGGCAGATGACAGACTGAAAGATAAGTATAGAGAAGGAAATCTGGTTGAGTTTTATAAATGCCTGCAGCCAGATCAGTTTCCAAATTTGATAAAGTTTGCTTGTAGTTTTGTGTCCATTTTTGGTACAACATACTTGTGTGAACAAACATTTTCCAAAATGAAGTATGTGAAATCTAACTATCGGGCAAATTTGTCTGATGATCATTTGAAATCAATTCTTACAATTGGCTCCTCTAATCTGGAACCTGATTTCAATGAAA
Source organism: Macrobrachium nipponense (assembly GCF_015104395.2). Lineage (NCBI taxonomy): Eukaryota > Metazoa > Arthropoda > Malacostraca > Decapoda > Palaemonidae > Macrobrachium > Macrobrachium nipponense. Next base: position 26,847,112 of record NC_061105.1, read on the forward strand.
TTTTGAAGTCAAAACTTCAGTATCATTCGTCACACTAATTTGGTTGCATAAAACTAAAGGCAGGAATCTATTTAGTTTACCCTGATTTTTTCCAACAAGATGTTTTAATTTTTCCATGTTTATACTGTAATATTTGAGGAAATTAAATTACTGACACTGATTTTTTTTCCCTTTGGCCCGCATAAATGTGGGAAATATATAATGTGGCCCTTACATTGAAAAGTTTGGAGACCCCTGTCCTAGGGGGTCAGCAAGTGAATGCCCTAGGAGTGAGTATGAGTGTATGATTGATTTGTCTAGTTGGAGTGTTGGAGAGGTGATAAGGGGTCAGAAGTCCAAGCCATGGATCAGACAGGATAAGGCTTAACTAAGGGTTGCAAGTAAAGAGTTTCCCAATTTCCTAAAGGTGCCCAGAAATATATTCTTCATTGAAGGAGATATTTTGTTTTGTAAATATGAGAAGAGACCAGGCGATATCCGATCTCATGTCGTCCTTCCTCCCTCTTTGATAGAGAAAGCCATCCACATAGTACATGTAAGTGCTTATGCAGGACATATAAGTATAGTAAGGTCCCTAAGGAGGGCACGAGAATCCTTTTCTGGATAGGGATGAGAACAGACATTACAAAATTCATCAGCCAGTGTGTCATGGTAATTACTCTATGGCAAGGAATTACATATTTAAGAAAATGAAAAAGCATTTTCTTCAAGTAGGTCTGCAGCAAGGAGGCATTCGCGCATGTGTTGGAGGCGCCTGTTCTCATGATTGTTCTAGAATCGCCAGGCGTGTTGTGGAACGCAACAGGCGCCGAAGTGTCGTGAGAACCTTCTAAGACGTTCTTGTCATCTCGGGAGCCTGTGACGTTCGCTGGTAGGCCCCGCCCCCAGGTTGCAGTATATATACGACTGACGAAGTATCAGAGATCAGATCATCAGTTAGAGACCAGCAGAGAGCAGAGATCAGAGCAGAGATCATCAAAGAGAGATAAGAGAAGAGGGAACAGACGAAGGATAAGAGAGAAAAAAGGCGCTTGAGAGTTTGATCAGAATCTGTTCAAGTCGTCGTCCGGAAGTGGACGACCGAGGTATTTCGACATTGAACAAGCCTTCAGAGATGAAATGTCCTACGAGAGGTTTCGAGGAGTTCCTGAACTTTGAGTATCATGAATAGACTTATTTTCTGCAGTACGGTGTCAAAAAGACATCTGAAGATATAGTTCTCCTTTGTGAAGTCGTCACTTCGAGGATTGATTTCCGACAGCTGCTAAACTTGTCAGCAAGTATTTTCATTACCTCACTGTTTCCCCAGTTCATGCAGTGTAAGATTTTACTTTTGTTATGTAAATAGGAGAAACCATTCTGCATTTATCTTTGTTAGTAAGCTTGTAAATAAACCTGTTTTGTTTGTGTATCTTTCTATATTCATATCCCCAGTTTCAGCTGTTGGTGTTGAATAATTCTTTTTGTTTATTATATATCGGACCTGAGGCAGACCTCTTGGGGTTTGTGACATTAGTGGTGACTTTGCCAGTATATTCACCACCGTAACAGATTGAAACAGGGAGAATATAGAAAGAACCAGAATGAGTGAGATGGTGAAAGAGTTAAATGAGTCTGGTAAGCTCCTAGGTCTAGAGGGGAATGATCTCCGTGAGTATGTTGAGAGGAAAGAAAGAGAAAAGCATGAGAGAGATGAAAGAGTGGCTGAGAGAGAAGTGAGATAAATGCAGCAAGAGGTAGAAATGTTGGTAATGCAGCAGGAAAAAAGAGAAAAGGTACGTTAGCATTAGCAGAAAGAAAGAGAGAAAGAACATATGCATGAGTTGGAAATCTCTCTGTTAAGGCAAAATACTCGTAACAGTCGGACAGGCGAGCACGAAACTGGAGCTGATGGTTTAGGTATGAGTGCAGTACTGAAATTAGTACCAGAGTTTGATGAGGAAGATGTAACAACATATTTCATATGTTTTGAGTAGTTAATGGAAAGAGTAGGTTCTCCTAAAGAAATGTGGACTCTGTATTTACAGTCAGTTTTGAGTGGTAGGGCACTTACTGTGTATAGTTGTATGTCTAAGGAGGAATGTGATGATAATGATATTGTGAAAGAAACTGTTCTTAGTGCATATAGGCTAGTACTGGAGGCGTACCGTAAGAAATTTAGAAGTTTGGGAAAGGATGAGAATATTACGTATGTAGAATAGAGTAAGAAGTTAGAAAGGCTGTTTTGTGATTGGTTAACTTCTGCTAAAGTTGAGGATTTAGATGTCTGAAGAACTTAGTATTGCTAGAAAACTTCAAAGATAACATATCCCCTGAGATAAAGCTTTATATAGAAGATAGGCGAGAAGTATCTTTTGCAAGAGGAATTAGCTTACCAGACAAATATAATTAACTCATAATTTGAGTGTTAGTAAGAAACGAAAGGATCCTTCGTCAGGTAGAGTACAAAGCAGTAAAAGTTTCAGTTCTAGTAATAGCAATGCGAGTAAAAGTGACTATTCCTGTTATACATGCAGAAAACCAGGTCATACATCTAAGGTTTGTAAGACTAAAGTGGCATCTAGTGGCTCAGAATTAACTTGTTTCCGATGTAATGAGAAAGGGCATTTAGCGAGAAATTGTGCAGTCGAAAGGAAGGACGGTAAGAAACCCGTCTCTAGTTAATCTGTCATCAAGTAGGAATGATGTGACGAGAGAAACTAGGAAATCTCTTGGTGAATTTCTGTCAGAAGTTGTAGTTTCCTCTCTTGGAGGAGTAGGTTCGAGAGAAGTAGTCTTGCTTCGAGACACAGGAGCTGCTGTCCCACTGATTAGGAGAGAGAGTGTGCCAGACAGGGCAGACATCAATATGGAAGAAAAAGTCATGTTAGGTGGATTTCCTAACACTTGTGTTCTTTGTCCTTTGTTGAAGTTAAACTTAGAAAGTCAGGTAGTGTTGTCAGGATTAGTGAAACTAGCAGTTGTTGATAGTCTGCCTGTTGATGGCATTGACATTATTGTCGGTAATGACTTAGCTTTATCCAAGAATGTGAATCCTGTTGTGAGGGAGATTCCAGTGCCTGAAATGGTAGTAACTAGGTCAGGTTTAGATACAGATCTAGACTACGGTCATAATTTGTTCGTGGTTTCGAACGAGAGTGAGTTCGTGGATTCGAACGAGTGTGAGTTTGGGGATTCGAACGAGTGTGATAGAGGTGGCGAGGCTGATCTTGGCGTGAGTGTGGCTGAGAGACCTAACTCTATCGGTGTTGACAGCGATAGCCATGGGGAAGGTGTAGCTGTCGAGAGTAACGCAGTCAATGTCATGGAATCAAGTATTAGTTACGGTGATGAATTAGGCACTAACCTTTTGAATAAGGATGAGCTAGTCAAGTTTCAGAGAGAGGATGAAACACTAACCCTAATTTTTTAATATGAACTAGATGATGATCTCGATAATGTGTGTAAGGAAACGTTTTCTTTAAAGGACGAAGTTTTGTGTCGTTAAAATCACCGAATAATTAGTGGTTCCTAGGAAGCTTCGTGAATTAGTTTTGAAGTTAGCACATGATGTGCAAGGACATTTGGGAGCAAATAAAACTTTCAAGTGTATTAGTAGGGCGTACTTTTGGCCTAAAATGAAGAGTGACGTAAAGAGGTATGTTTTAAGCTGTCATGAATGCCAAATTGCCGGGAAACCGAATCAAGTAATTCCCAGAGCTCCGTTGTGTAATATTCCTTCAGTAGGCGAACCTTTTGAGAATGTAGTTATCGATATGGTCGGACCGCTGCCTAGAAGTAAGAGAGGAAATATATATCTGTTGACAATCATTGATAGACTAACTCGCTATCCAGAGGCGATACCCATAAGAAGCTGTAACACAAGGACCATAGTTAAACGATTGTTAGAATATTTTTCTAAGTTTGGTCTGCCTCGTACTATACAGAGTGATAATGGTAGTAATTTTGTATCCAAATGTTTCAAGGATAGAATGAAAGAGTTAGGCATTAAACTCGTAATTTCCACACCTTATCATCCCGTATCACAAGGCATTATGGAGCGGTTTCAACAAACTTTAAAGAGTTGTTTACAAAAACTGTGTAGTAACTGAAGAAAAGTTACCTTTTGTTTTCGGGCACACCGCTAAAGGTCCTTTGGAACCGTTGAAGTGTAATTTAATGCTTAAAGAAGGTAGTGAGGCGTACATAACTAATCTAGAGTATTATAAAAACAACTTATGAGATGCTTGGTAACTAGCGAAGGAGAACGAAAGTGCTTGGCAACTAGTGAAAGAGAACAAGAGTGAAAGTCAAGGGGAGACTAAACGGAAAAATGATCTTAGAGCAAAAGAGACGAGTTTCTGTGTGAGAGCTAAAGTTTTAGTATTAGTCCAGAAAGAAGGTCCCTCTTTATCTTATAGGTTCGAAGTTCCTCTTTCAATTTCGGAGAAAGGGAAATCTAAATTATTTAATCGATATGGGTAAGAGTAGAGCAAAGTGGATGCATAGTAAACTTGCTTCAGAATTATAAAGAACGCCCCGTACTGTGGCCACCGCCCGTGCCCTTGGTAATTGTGTCACAAAGTGAAATTAGTTTTGAGAAAAACGCAAGAGGTGTTTTAGTACTCCAAAGTTTTAAGCAGAGTTCAGAAATGGAAAAAGTAAGAGGAAAGAATAGTGTTGTAGCTGATAGCCTTTCTAAAGATTTTTCAGAATGAGTAGCCTAATGACAGTTTTCTGTTTTGGCACGATTGGGTGAGTGAATGGAGAAGTGTTTAACTGGATTAAAGCTTAATGCAGATTGTTCCCCTGCTGTTTAATTCTTGTTTCTCTTTCGAAAAAATTAATATCAGTTGATTTCATTTTTTTTTGGAGGGGGGACATGTCATGGTAATCGCTCTATGGCAAGGAATTACATATTTAAGGAAACGAAAAAGCATTTTCTTCAAATAGGTCTGCAGCAAGGAGGCATTTGCGCACGTGTTGGAGGCGCCTGTTCTCATGATTGTTCTAGAATCGCCAGGTGTGTTGTGGAACGCAACAGGCGCCGACGTGTCGTGAGAAACGCAGCGTATTATGATGCAATATTTTGCTGAGAACCTTCTAAGACATTCTTGTCATCTCGGGAACCTGTGACGTTCGCTGGTAGGCCCTGCCCCCAGTTTGCCGTATTTATACGACTGATGAAGTATCAGAGATCAGATCATCAGTTAGAGATCAGAGCAGAGATCATCAGAGAGAGATAAGAGGAGAAGGAACAGACAAAGGATAAGAGAGAAAAAAGGCCCTCAAGAGTTTGATCAGAATTTGGTCAAGTCGTCATCCGGGAGTGGACGACCGAGGCATTTTGACATTGAACAAGCCTTCAGAGAAGAAACGTCCTACGAGAGGCTTCGAGGAGTTCCTGCCCTTTGAGTATCATGAATAGACTTTGTTTTCTGCAGTACGGTGTCAAGAAGACGTCTGAAGTTATAGTTCTCCTTTGTGAAGTCGTCACTTCGAGGATTGATTTCCGACAGCTGCTAAACTTGTCAGCAAGTATTTTCATTACCTCACTGTTTCCCCAGTTCATGCATTGTAAGATTTTACCTTTGTTATGTAAATAGGAGAAACCATTCTGTACTTATCTTTGCTAGTAAGCTTGTCAATAAACCTGTTCTGTTTGTGTATCTTTCAATATTCGTATCCCCAGTTTCAACTGTTGGTGTTGAATTCTTTTTGTTTATTATATATCGGACCTGAGGCGGACCTCTCAGGGTTCGTGACACAGTGCCACATATGTAATACCATGAAAACCAGAAACACTCTATTCCAAAGGCTTGCATGTGGCCATTGGAGCCAATCAAATTTAACAGAGTGCATATCGATGTCGTGAGACCCTTCCATCCCGGAGACGGGCAGTTCAAATTTGTATGTGGGATGGTAGATGCATTGACACGTTTTACGCACACCTAAGCAATGGTGGATAAGACCGCAACATCGGTTGCCAGAGCTTTGTGTTCATTCATAACGAAATTCAGCTGTCCTCATACTCTAATCAGTGATAATGGCCATGAATTTGTTAATGAAGTGATAAAAGATCTGACAAAATGATTTAATGTGGAACATTTCACGATCGTCCTACTGGCCTTCAGCCAATGGGTTAGTTGAATCCCACAATAGAGAAGTGACAAATATTTTGAAATATCTAGTGGCAGGCAGTCCGAATCAGTGGGTAGAGATGTTGTAAATGGCGGAATTTGCACTTAATACAGCTCCATAAGAGATACCCCTTATTTTTTAGTGTATGGACAGAACCCTTCATTGCCATATACTGGGACCATGGACCAAACAACTTTACAATTATATAGTGTCGAACAATGCCAGCTGATGTTCTGTAACCTAACCCGAAGAGTATTTCACATAATGCAGAAACTTCTGTTGAGGGCCAATGAAAAGTATCAGATGCAATATGATCAGCGATTCCGCAAACTAACGTCTAAGATACAAATATGGGACAGGATCTATTGGAAAAGACTGCAACCGAAGAAAATAAACTTGAGCCAACCTATTATGGTCCGTACTGTGTGAAAGAAATTAAAAACAACAATGCGGTGATAAAACATATTAGGACTGGACCCCAGGGCGAGTACGGCTAAGGACCCACTGAATCCGTCGCAAGCATCCTCGTCTGTCTATAAGCGTGTCCATCTTATGCATGTATGGCCCAACCAGACAAATAAGTGACGGTTACAAGACGGACACTTCAAACTTCAGCAGCACTTCCCATCATGAAGGGAGTGAGCGAGGTTTTGCTCTATGACTCGTTGCTGTCAACCAAATTAGAGGCATTGAACAGTAGGAAAACGTAGACTTATGACATAAATTGAGAACGAGGAAAGAGAGGAGAATATACAACACTCTTTCATAAGTTACGACAGCATCCAGACAAGCTTTTTTAATATTGTCGGATGTCGCTGGCAAACCTTTGACCTAATTCACTAGGGCATTATATCACGAACATCAAAATTTGTTACCAATTACAGAAGATCAATATCAAGTTATCAACAGAAGAGAGACTTATAGTAACTTGGAGGTAAGGATTACTGATTCCGAAATTTGTAAAGTTGCACTTTATTTTACTCAATAAAAAAATTCAGATGCATAGATTGTGTGAACTGAACACTAGATACAATAACTTCTGAAACAAAGGTATTTACATAAATGTATCCATTAGAATATAATAAAAAAAGCTACTTAAATCATTTATCATAACCACAAATCATCACATTTGATTATAGCTCACGTTGTTGCAGGTCTACCACAAATTCTTCCTTCATGCAGATCCCAGCTCAGAGACGCATGTCCAAGTGCCGCTAAAAAAAACGTTTTGTTCCTTGCGCATCCAGTCCCGTAAGCACATGACGCCATCCACACTCATGCGCCGTGTGGGGCCACTCGTATTTGAATTATGGTAGTTGATCGAGACGCACAAAACGCTTAGCCGTGTTGGACGCACACGACTGATTCGGTGGAGCCTTACCACTTATCACACATGCATCCCGTCAATGATGTCCTGATGTGGACTCTGATAAACCGGTACCACCATTTCCGGGACTGCCTGGTTACCTGGGAGAGGAGAGTGAAGATGACATACAAGCTTGTCTAGGGATCATTAACGGTGCACCCGATGCATACAGATGAAGGTCGCAAATATTGGTGTCGAGTTCTGAAGTATGAACATTATTCTAAACGTATCTTTGCACCAACCGGCCGTGTTCCTTTTTAATCTTTTATTTTGATTTTGTGATATCTTTTCATGCATTAATTGAGACCAATTGTACTTTGTTTCATTCATTGTGTTTGTACAAGTTTTTAGGTCATGATGATTAATAGTAATATGTTTATTTTATTATCTTTTTTTAACTACATGTTTTTTTACTATCTGTTTATTTCATTATTTTTTGAACTGCAGCTTTTTGTGCTCCAATTTTAAGAAGAAATGTGATGTGTTTAATGTGGTGATATAAAACTGATTATTTAATTGATTCTTACAAAATTCCTTTTTCATTAAAGATCATGTTTGCAATCTGATGCATGGAATTCAGAACAGACTGTAAATTGCCAATTATATAAGCACGCAATTTGACCCTGGTTTGTTTAGTTTAGTTTGTTTACTCTGCATGAATTATTAATAACATTTCGGTCGGTAAGGTGCTCAAATAATAGTGCACAAATGATAGAGACTAAATAAAGGGAAAATGCATATAAATAAATAAAGGAAAAAACTAGAAAATTCACGTGTAAGACGTAACGGAAAATCTACTAGATGTGTTGTGCGTATGTGTGATCAGAGTAACGATCAGATAGATACCGCTGATTTATCAAATGCCCATATGATCGTTGGTGGCGTGGGTGATTCAAATGAGTGCCATACATCGGAGACCCTTATTGCTTCCTTTCGATTATAAAAGACGAATCAGCTGAGGCCTAATACCTAAACCAGTTCAGTTTGAAAAGTTAAGTCAGTAGGGAGTAAGTGGTCGGCGGGTCAGGGCGCGTCTCAAAGACTATATAATCATGTAATTAGTAGCGTAATATTAGCAACAGGGCCCTGTGTAACTATTGGGGAAAATACACATGTTAATTTTATCTTGTGGGTTTCATTATACTGGTAGAACCCTTGTATGATCGAAAATCAGGTCATTTATATATATATCTAAATATATATAATATATATATATATATATATAATATATATATATATACATATATATATATATATATATATATATATATATATATATATATATATATATATATATATATATATATATAATATATATATATATATATATATATATATATATATATATATATATATATATATAAATTCTTTAAAATCACAGTAGACGCACGTGACTTCATTATAGTAGACCGCCATTACCATTACCACAGGAACAAGATGAACAGACAGGAAGTCAGTACCAAGTGCCTTCTGCCTATCATTTTCCCATGGTAATCGCTTAATACTATATGTATATGTATGTATGTGTATATGTATATATATATATATATATATATATATATATATATATATATATATATATATATATATATATGTGTGTGTGTGTGTGTGTGTGTGTTTGCGTGTACTCGCTTGTGTCCGGCCGCGCTCGCATTTCTAATTCTGTGGTTTTTCTCCTCGCTTGATCTTTTTAAATGGGAAAGATAAGAATAATAATAACAGGTTTTAAACAGAGTAAAAC
>NC_061105.1:26861338-26863838 GCF_015104395.2 Macrobrachium nipponense
GATGGATACACACACATACATACATACAACGAAACCTATTCGTTCAGGAGAGCAATGTCAATCGTTTTCTTATGGGCTCATTATGTGTTATACATTCATTAACAACCTAATTCATACATATATCATATAACTATTCACTGAGTCAGTCTTTATTTGCCATTCATTATTTCATCCTGTCAACAAACAATAATTAGATGAGGTATGAAAACTTAATTGAAGTCGTCACGCGCCTCTCGACTACTTTTCATTTGTGGGAATTTCTTTTTATTTTTGGGATATTTACGTTTGTTTGTCACTGTTCTATTTTGGTGTGAATACTTCTGTTCATCTGTGGATATTTTTTTCCATTTAGAATTAATTTGTCAACCATATACTTCATTCACTGTAAAACTGAAAGGGTCTTCCCGAAGATCTGAGTGATGACGAAGGTCATTTGTTTAGAGGCTGCATTAACGATGATCTTAATTTTGCATATATATTTTGTATATATGTGTATGTATAGCTTAACAACGGTTTCTAACCTAATGCGCCAGCTCATTGCAAATAATATGCGCTAGCAGCACAAGCTATAAAAATGTTCGATGTTTTTGCCGCAAGAGGATGACTCAACAGTACCTACCCTCGTATGGGGGTATTGCTGTCTGTGCATCTTACGTGGGGCACTGTAGGCATTATTAAAGGGGGCTTTCTGGATCTCTTCATCTTGCTGTCCTCCTCCTTTCACTCTTGAGCGCTGAAAATCCTAAGTGCCTCTGTAAAATCTTGGCTTGACAGCCTAAATCTCACAAATAAAATCTACATTCCCAACCTAATGACATCCACTATTTGAGTAGAAGGGAAAATGTGTTCCCATCTTCACCCGTGTCTGTCAGATCACAAAACATGAACTACACTGCCCTTTTTTTTTTATAGAGAGAGACATTACGAACCAAGGATTAATTGATGAGATGTTGAGTTCTTTATTTAAATTCAGTGACGAAGCAGTTTCTAGGATTGACCAAGATATTGGAAATATCAGCCATAGGTGTTCCATGTAAATTTCTTATCGTTTTAGATGTCGTGAAGATATGTTTGTCAAATTCTTTTGATTTTGTCGTTGGCGTGGGAATGTGCTTCACTTGTTCCATTACATTTTATTGAAGGGAAAGCCACGACTCAAGGGCAAAGTCAGTGGCACCGCAGACGGGGAGAAATTCAGCTCTTCTGAGTTGCCCTTTGGAATATGATAGTTCTAGTCATAGACATGTTTTACTGCATATGCAATCTAAATGTTTCGTTATCGTCACTTTTGTTAATAACAAAGAGCACGTGACCTTATGTAGAAAGGGTATCTGCCACGAGCCTACATGAAACAAAAATAACAAATAGCAGTTCATCACTGGATGCTCGAAATAAATGAATGCCCATATTTACAAAGGAAAGTACGGTTGAAAGCAACCTCAAGCCAAATCCTTCCTAGTGTTTGAAATCATTCAATGTTTCATGATGTTGTCCCCTCCCTAATATCAGTTTCAATAGGTGGCATTTGTATAACAAGCAGGCAGTCATGTCAAGTTTTAAACGCACACACACCTATTCCTGTTGTTCTCACGTCCATTTCTCAGATGACTTTTCAGCTCTTGGTAACGTGTTCGTTCACGTCAGGTTGATTTTTGTTTAATGACGATTATGAGTAGAAGAAAAATCAATTGCTTCTTCATTACTCTCTCTAGACGTGTGTTTGCTATAAGACAAGGGTCATGGAGATGGCAATATAACTTTGAAAGTCAAGGCATGACAGCATATTTGTTAATCTAAAACATCACAAAGTCTCTAAGGTTACGATTTGTACAACAGGTACCTTGTGAAGGCGACTGGAAGATACGGGAGGCTTTGATGGAAAGAAAAGCAAGCGCCTGGAAGGTTTTCATCGGGCCCTGGTCTACCAGAAGGCCCCCATGACAAGGTTGAGAAAAGACATAACAGGGAGGCAAGCAAGGAGCTTATGCCGAGACATTCAACAACATTGAGGCCGAGAGCCAGTCGATGGAGTTAAATAATCCCATTCCTTCTGACAAAAGAGATGAAGAGATTCTAGCAAGCAGATTAGGACTGTATCTCTGGAAAATATTGACAAAGACCCATCAGAAATACTGGCATAAATCAGCTATAGAAATGAACCTAGACTGCTTCGGTATGTACAGCGGGACAAGAATGACATATTCTTTGTCGATGAGATAATAATAATGATAATAATAATAGCAGAGGTTAACATCCGAAAACAATTCTTTCAAGGCGACTCACTGTTCCCACTACTGTTCGTAGTACCCATGATTCCCACGACAAAAGTACTGCAGGAGATGGATGTTGGGTACCAACTCAATAAAGACGGCAACAGAATTAACCATCTGAGGTTCATGGACGGCATCTAGCTGTATGGTAAGGGCATCAAGGAAACAGATACCCTAATCCAGACAGTAGGAATTGTATCAAGGGGACATCTGGATGGAATTTTAAATAG
>NC_061105.1:26868838-27038838 GCF_015104395.2 Macrobrachium nipponense
TGACAGAAAAGAGAAAACGTGTAAAATATGAAGAGAGAAAGATGTAAAAATGTAAAAAGCATGAGAGAGAGAGAGAGAGAGAGAGAGAGAGAGAGAGAGTGGGGGAAGGATACATAACCAATCCCAATTAAACCCTGATATTTAAGAGGGTGAAAGCAAGAGAGAGAAGAGGAGAGAGAGAGAGAGAGGGTGGGTGGGGGGGGGGGGGGGTTTGCGGTGTTGGGGGTTGGGGTGGAGGGGGTGTCAGCAGCAGCAGGAGTCAGTTAAGTTTTATCAAGATTAATCATTCCATCACTTATGTAGGCCTAATCTATCTATAATTTGTAGAGTTAAAGTTCTTCATTATACATAAAAAAAAAAGAAGAAGAGGAAGAATAAGAAGACAGAAGAAGAGGAGGAAGAAGAAGAAGAAGAAGAAGAAGAAGAAGAGAGAGAGAGAGAGAGAGAGAGAGAGAGAGAGAGAGAGAGAGAACTGTCCAATTTATGTAATGACAAATGCTAGTGCAAGAGACAGACTGTTTTCGACGCCATTGTGACGCCAGCGTGCTTATATCAACACTCTAATAATAAGATTGAAAAGAGAGAGAGAGAGAGAGAGAGAGAGAGAGAATTCCACGAATTCAGTCTTTCTTTTTTGAGTTATGTGTGTGTGTGTGTGTGTTTTTTTGGCAATTTTGTACTCGAGATTACTACCAGACATTATTATTATTATTATTATTATTATTATTATTATTATTATTATTATTATTATTATTATTATTAAAATGAAGCAAACTGAAAGCCCCATTAATATGTAAATACAAGCATGTGCAGTGTGAAAGTGTGATTTAAACGAGTAGGTAATTCCCATTAAAAGAGTAATTCCCCAAAAGCGTTGCAGCCGTCACTAAGCGGAGTGTAATATAACTTTCTCTTAAAAAAATTTGCAGACAGAATCTACTGCAAGTCAAGGATGTACTGAATAAACAAAAAAGAAAAATTCCCTTCATGTTTTCTGAAATGAATCTGTAATCACAAACTTTGTGACCATCGATCTAATAAGGTATAATATTCACACGCATCTCTCTGCTTGTTATTCTGTCGGTCTGTTTGTCTCTCAAAATTATATCCAAGAATTCTAATAAAATGGGCAGTGAAAAAGTCTGTCGTATATAGAATAACACGAATAAAAATGGTTAATGAATGATAAAAGACACAGGCTTCTGCCTTTTGTTTTATGTACTGTCTAAGTTTTCTGACTTTTATTTATTTACGTATGAATACAGTTATGTGTTTGTTTATTTCTCTTTGCCTATCTGTTATTCAGTTATTTTATTTTTCCCGTTATCAACCCAGCTTGTTTTACTCATAATGCTTCTTAGTCTTGTTCCATTTTGAGGATTCTCTTATTTTGATAATAATAATAATAATAATAATAATAATAATAATAATAATAATAATAATAATAACAATAATAATAAATTTACTGTACGGAACATTTTGAATAAAGAAATGGTCGTTTTGGATTTATTCTACATAGACCTTGTCCTTTACTACTACTATTCTACTATACTACTACTACTACTACTAATACTACGACTACTACTACTACTAACTACTACTACTACTACTATAATAATAATAATAATAATAATAATAATAATAATAAATAATAAAAAATGTTTCTAATAACGACTCGGAATGATGGAGAAATGTTTCTTTAAAAAAAAGGCTAAATTCACCCCACAGAAGATTCTAAGTGAAGACTCAGAATAAGACCCGGAAGAACCAGAAGAGAAGACCTATTTAATCAGCAGTTTTACCCCTCTTTCTCCATTTATGTGATAGTCGTTGCACACTTCCCCTCAGTAACTTTTGTTAACTTTTTTGGTCATGTTCTCTCTCTCTCTCTCTCTCTCTCTCTCTCGTCTCTCTCTCTCTTCTCTCTCTCTCTCTTTTACATGGACCCACAAATGTATTGTTAATTATCTAGGTTTCTATATATTGTAATGTATAAGTATATATATCATATATATATGATATATATATATATATATATTATATATATATATATATATATATATATATATATATATATATATATATATATATATATCTTGCAATTCCACAATGGTCCCTTGGGTGAAGTATATACAAGATCCTCACGTGAAAATGAAAGGAGGTACCAAGACTTTCAACTTTTATTGCAAAGTGTGTGTGCGTATATATATATATATATATATATATATATATATATATATATATATATATATTATATATATATATATATATATATATATATATATGGCAAGGAAGTAAAAGAAAATGAAAACAAAACTTACGAAGGAGAGGAACTCGCTTACAAAGGAAAGAATCAAGAATGCAAGACTGAAACGAAGGGAAAGAGACAGAAAAAGAGTGAAATGAATCCTCCATAAAAAGCAGAAGAAAAAGAAATAAGAGGGAATTAAGGCTACAGACAGAAGAATAATGATGTATTATAATCGTCCTTAGGAATTTATTCTGGGTGCATTAGCACGAAAGGAGTGAATGGTGTGTCCGAGCCTTTTGTGTTCTTTGTTTTCTTTGTCTTCGTTGTTTTCATTTCGCGGGGGCTTCATTTTCCTTTTTTTTTTTTTTTGTCCCTTTTCCTTCTATCCAATATTTCTTTGATGTCTTGATTTTTTCGTTTTATTAGTTTCCCTCTTTCGTATTTCTTTTTTCAAATTTTCTATTACTCTCTTGTCATCACTGTTATGTGTCTTTGCTTCAACCTCATAACAAATGTCACAACAGGGGCGACAGGTCATATGGGGGGGGGGGGGGGGGGGGGCGTCTCTCCTTGGGCATGTCCTTGTCATTCGGGGAAGCAGTACCCATTATGACCAAAAACAATATAAATAAATATATAAATAAATAAATAATTAATAATAATAATAATAATAATAATAATAATGGATTAGCTTCAACTGAATACAAAAGAACTGAAGATCTAAGCACCAAAGGTTGAAGATAGATTTCTGGAGATATCCACATATCCGTAACAGTTTCAAAAGTATCCATAGATGATCCCACACATTTACAAGTGTCCATGGTTTCAGAAGAGTCCAGGGGTAATGGCAAGGTTTTAAAAAAGTAGCTTTTGGGGATTATGCCCTCAGTAAGTGATCATGAGAATCTGAATAAAGAAAATAGACTTCTGAATGTGGCCTTAAGTCTAGACTTTCAGGGATGATTTGAAAGTATATTCTTTTTCTTTAATATAAATGTATTAGCTGATTGAAGGCCCTAGGCATCTCTCTCGTCAATAACGTTTTTCCTAATTAGATTGATGATTTCCTGTATCTGTTTTTAGCAGGGGGCCACTACGGGTGAGACACAGATTTCTATCACGTTATCGCCGCAGGTTATAGACCAAGTTTGGGTTCCGTTGCTGGAGGGCGTTCTTATGAACATTTCTCTGCTTTTTTTTGTAGGTTAACCTTTCATCATCCGCTTTTTATTGTAACTCATTGAAATCGTTTATTATTACTTGACACTGATTTTTAAAATTTATTTTTTTTTATCTTAAGATTATTAATAATTTTTCTCCATTGCTCTTGTTTTCATTCCCTACACAACTACAAATAATAATAATGATGATAAATAACGATACTGAAATTTGATACATCAGAGGTAAAACTCGTGATATTGTGCCATGAATTGTCGAGATGCCTCACACGCAAAACATTTAGCTCAAAGCTGAAGAGAAATGAGAGTTGCTTCTAGAAAGCGTCAGTGCCTGGCAGACGCCATCTAGAATGCTTCTAGGAATTAAAGCAACGATCGGAACAAGACCTCTGATGCTCGTGAGTCACCATCAACCGTCAAGTTCTCAGAAGAAAAAGAAGGCATTGTGTGGCCTCACCAGAGGTCGGTTGTACTTGGGCGCTATTGTCATTCTTCTTTTCTATTATCTTTTATTCGTTGTTAACTCCATTTATCCATTTAAGTATTTTTTTTTATTTCTCTAGTTGTGGCCGTCTAAAGTTGTTTGGTTTCCCGGTACATTGACTTCTGCTGTAAAAATGTGGATTTTAAGCACATGAGAACTTTCGTTTTAGTAAAAAGTTTTAGTTACTTTTTTGCTAGAAATTCTTTTTATGGAAGATTATAAATCCACACACACACACACACACACACACACACACACACACACACACACACACATATATATATATATATATATATATATATATATATATATATATATATATATATATATATATGTGTATATATATATATATATATATATATATATATATATATATATATATATATATATATATATATATATATATATATATATATATATATATATATATATATATATATATATATATATATATATGTATATATATATATACTATATATATATATATATATATATATATATATAATATATATATATATAGTATGACCTTATTGCAACCATAAAAATCCTTTATGACAATTCTTCCAATGAACTATAGATCCTAAACCGTAAGATTCCTTTTAGTGTGTAATAAATATAATCCTCAGGGCTTTATGTGTGTGTCTGTCAGTCCACTGTGCCTACCTATTTGATAGAGTTAACCATCCCCTATTCAGCATTAGGCCTACGAGTTCTGCTTTTTATGTAGCCTAGATAAGCCTACCTGATTATGGCTCTTTGATAGTTCCTTGTGGAAACCGGCAGTCTTACACATGTCACTGTGTGGGATTACTTGTCGTGAACATCGTAAAATCTTTACAGTTACATTCACGTACATAGTATACATGTAGGTATACAGATAACGTAGGCATATACACTAGAGTTCCGGGATACGCGCGCACACACACTAGTCACTTATGATATCAAATTTTGAACAGAATATTAACGTAATCGTCTATAAAATTTACAGTACATGTACAAATAACTATTAATATATATTTAAGTACCCTCTGTTATAGGATTAACTCTCTCTCTCTCTCAATTAATCGCAACCAATACTTCTCTGGCAGCTAATAGTACATTGGCTCTCTCCTCTTTATTGTTACTGTCAGAATTTCTTACCTCATTTCTAGTGTCTATTACTATTATGTGAACCATTCCTCACTTGATTTTTTTCGCACACCGCATGTATTTACAAGTTACATTTTTTTGTTTATTTACTTACTGTACCACTTCATCATACCCCACTATTAGATTTTTTCTCATATCGGTCGTCTGCGAACACATGTAATAATAGAAATAATAATGTTAACAGCCGAACAAAAATAACAATAACCCTAACAAGTGAGCTAAGTTGATTAAAAAAGAATCAGAATAAGAAGAAGAGAGAGAATTACAACACTACATGGCGACGTAATCACCCGCACGCAGACACGCCCCGCATTGAAACAACTTAACGGACCTTTTATGGGCATAAGTGACCTTTCATGAGGACCAGTTGCGTCACTTAATACCCTGTTCATCGCACGCCGCGGGCTGTTTTGTCTATGTTACCCAGTGGGGCATCCAAGGCGTCTCATCTCTCGGAAAACAACTGAGAAATCAGGCCCTCTTTTTTTTGTGTGTGTATGTGAGATCCGATGCAATCACGTCAGGCGTTCCTAGGAAACTCAGTTTTAAAAAACGAAGAGGAATTCGATCCTCTTTTCATAACAGTTTAGGCTCGGTCGAAGAGACTCGAATTCCTTCGAATTCTCTCTAAATTCTCGACATCCCGAGGGAAGCAGAAGATGACTCTGATGATGATGATGCGGTTCGTGGTCAACTTCGAAGAATCAAAATATGAGATTACAGCCTCCTTAAAAAATAAAAAATAAAAAATTAATCCTTTTCGAGAACAATTCCTCTGAGCACGAAAGAAACCGAATCTTGAGGTTAGAGTATTTATTTCATTATTGATTCATACATTTATCTGCTTAGGCTTTTGTCGCCTTCACTTGTTATGAATAGTCTCTCATTCTTTCTCTCTCCTTTTGTATTTATTTGTTCTGTTGAGAATCATGTCCCTTGCTTTCTTGATGAATGAAGGGTCTCTCTCTCTCTCTCAACTCACGTAAACACACAGCACACACACGCATTATATAATATATATATATATATATATATATATATACTATATATATATATATATATATATATATATATATATATATATATTATATCTATATACTATGTAATTGTAATTTCCATAATTCCCTCTTAACTTCTCGAATCGTTCGCGCTTTTTTGGAGATGCATATGAAATTGTAAGTAAAGAGGGCATTGTAGCTATTACAATTGCATAGATATCTGGTAAAAGTAACCAGTAGATCCTACATATATATATATATATATATATATATATATATATATATATATATATATATATATATATATATATATATATATATTATATATATATATATCTATGTATGTATATATATAAATAAATTCTTCTGTTAAAACCGGATACGTCTCAAGTATAACAGGCCCTTTAAAACACTCTGGTTTAAAGCTAAGGACTATATTCCGGTAGACTAACTCCCACCCTTAACAAGTAGTGATAAGAAGTTATAAGGGTAGGAGTCAGTCCACCGAAATATAGTCCTTAGCTGTACACGATAACGTGCTTGACACATTCCCTTCTCCAGAACAGTTCCACTCAGATGGTCGAATGACTACCAGGTACCTAATTCATTGACTGGGTCACCAGAGATGCCATGGGTTCCGCATCATCGAAAATCGAACTAGACCTTTCTACCTTGTGAATGCATGAACCAATGATTATTGATTATCTGGCATGTGAGCCGAAAAAACTTACACTATTTTTCACTTGCTTGTAGGTAGTGATCTCTCTCTCTCTCTCTCTCTCTCTCTCTCTCTAAACACACACACATACATACACACACACACACACACACACACACACATATATATATATATATATATATATATATATATATATATATATATATATATATATATATATATATATATATATATATATATATATATATATATATATATATATATTATATATATATATATATCATATATATATTCTCCTATTTACTTATATATTTAAGTATCATGTAAATTGCATGCTTCAAAAAATAAATACATAAATAGACATGCTTCCAAGCATATATTCAAAGAAGCACACAACATTACGAACAAACAAAATACGATCATTTGTTTAAATACAAAGACGAAAGTTATATTTAATTATCATTATGAGTAAAAGCACAATTCAAGGTGAAAAAAAAATAGTGGTAGACAGAAGCAAGATAAAACGGTTCGAAAACTCATTGTAAGTAGTATTAGTAGTAGTGGTGGTGGTAGCAGTAGCAAGTGGCCATACCTACCTACTAGCCCTTCCTAGAAGCGTCAGTAGCCGGGCTTGTAGTCTGGCCAAAAGAGAAGGGTCCTCAAAACAATCTGCTACTGACGAAGGTAAGTCAGCCTCGCTCTTCCAGCCGGTGCCCCAAAGGTATAAATGCGTGCCTTGCCCTTGCCTCCCTGCTCCCTTAACCTCTTGTGTCCTTTCCCGTTGAGGCTCCTCTTCCCCTGATGCTCCTGCTGCCTTTTCTTCGCCTTCTTCAGGAATGTTGGTGAGGCATTCTCCGCCGTCTATGTAGTGGTCTTGGTTTTCGTCTGAAGGTCCCTGCGATGCACAATTAAGTCATTATTTAATCAATTTATTTATTTATTTATCTACTACGTTCTTCATTTCATGTCAAATGTATTTTTTGAGTAGCATTTGAGGGCTGAATTTGCCTCCGTCAACGAAGTTAGACGAAGTTGATGTGTTTACCTGTATCTGTTTATCCACAAGATATCTCAGAAAGCTATCATCGGGTTTTATTGGAAATTTTCTCTTTATTGGGGAGGGGGGTGGGGGTTGGGGGAGGAGGGCGAGAGAGTGGCACTCACAGAAACGAGTGGACGAATTGATATAATCATCCCCATTGGTGATAGAGAAAAAAAAAAAGCTCAAATAAACTATGAGAGCAACAATGAAATTGTTGAATCCTAAATTGTAATGGGAAGCAACCAAAAATTTTTTTTTTTTGGTAAATTTAGAAATGTGTCATATTAGGCAACTTAGATATAAAAATATCTCGTTTTGTCTCATTCTTCAAAGATCCCAAATCACCTCTCTCTCTCTCTCTCTCTCTCTCTCTCTCTCTCTCTCTCTCTCTCTCTCTCTCTCTCTGTTACAAAACTCCATAAGAACATTGTACTCTTTCTATGAATCATTCTAAATGAGCATCACCCATAAATTTATACATTGCTGTAAATAATCTGTAACTTCAACATTAAAACAAAGAAAGCGTCTAACATCTCACGGGCATTAGAGTAGATAACAAATGGAATACCAGACGAAGTTGGTATATGTGTTGCAGGGGAACAGGCATGGGACTCGCACCCTCATCCTAAAAATAAATGCTTCGAAACTTGTCACAAACCTTAGAATGAGGCCGAGAAGCCAAGAGACTTCGTGTGTGAGTGAGTCGGCAGTGAATGACTGAAGGAATTGGATGAAGTAGCCTTATATACTGTGAACATCGACCCTCTGACGAGATCAGCAATATAAAATTTCTTTTCCTTGATTCGATCCCTAGGGATCCCCAGAGCTCGGATTCTCCGACTCGGAGGGATCAGGGCAGGAAGTCTCCTGCCCTGCCTGGTTGTTGCGTCAGAAACTCGAGTCTCTTCTTATCCATTGACGACGGGGAGACGTCGCGAGTAGCCGAGTGAGTCATTCGCCAGTGGAGAGGAGTTTCCGTTCAGGCGGCGCCTGGTGTACGTACGTCGCGGCTCGACGAGGGAGAAGGCGAACGTAATAATACGACATGTAAATGGTTTCACCTTGGCGGGGGAGGATGACCTCGGCGAGCCCCTGCAGTTTGTATATTGTGATGGAATACTGATCACTTGTGTGTGTCTCTCTCTCTCTAGATGCGACCTCTAAAACACTGACAACTATATACCCAAATCACTCAACTCCCATGCTGTTCCTACCCCGAGGATCGAGCGTGGTTGCCTTAGTCAAGAAGAGGTATGCAACGAGGACTATAGTAGATTCACATCAACCGTGCATTTGATGTCTAGGCCAGTCCCTTACGACGTTCCTGATTGGCTGTTGATAAACCAGTCACAGGGCTGGAAACTCAGTCTCTCTAGAGAGTTCATGTAAGCAGGATGCATATTCCACCTCTCCTGATCGATACTTTTGAAAGACGTGTCCCTCAAAGAGGAACATAGTATATCCGGCCTGTGTGAACTCTCGAGAGAGACTGAGAGTTTCCAGCCCTGTGAATGGCTTATCATCAGCCAATCAGGAGCGTCGTCAGGGACTGGCCTAGACATCAAATGCACGGTTGGTGTGAATCTCATATAGTATGTACTAGAGAGAGATAGATCATGGGTATTATCCTTGATGGATGTCAACTACTCTGTAGGTTTGTTTCAAGTGACGGTTCCTTTCTTCCAGATAATTCAGTAACAGTACTCAGGATTCAGGTCATCACTGGGGAATCTCATTTGGCCACATTCTACAATCTCTATTTCATCAATAAACTAAAAACTAATCATAAGTACAGGTGCGAGTTGCTTGCTTTGCTGGGCGTCCGCAAGCACATTCCGCCTCGGGATTTGAAATTCTTTCTTTAATAAAGTTGTCAAACGCTCCTAATGCCGAAAGTTTAAAAAGGATATGTAATGCTACTTTAGAGGCCAGTTGTTCTGTCATTGTTGGACCTCTACTTTAATACTGATGCTTGTTGGAATATCCTGTCTATTCACTTATCAACTTCTTCTGCTGTTACTTATCTCTTGGCTCTTGCTTTTCAAGTTAATGGGGATTTTGAACCAGTTACGAACGAATTTCGGCAATTTTTAAACAATGATATGATCAACAGAATTAGCATTGCTCTTGTTGTGTGTGTGTGTGTGTGTGTGTGTGTGTGAGAGAGAGAGAGAGAGAGAGAGAGAGAGAGAGAGAGAGAATTTTTTAAGTCATCCTAGATGTGTAGGCAATGAGCCCATATTATCCTTCCTCGACTGACTCAAGAATTGAACTCTGGTTACTCAGTGTGTGTGTGTGTGTGTGTGTGAGAGAGAGAGAGAGAGAGAGAGAGAGAGAGAGAGAGAGAGAGAGAGACTTAAGAGTGGATTTCCACTTAATTCTTGAGGACGTGTGGGCATTGAAGTTGAAGCTGGCCGGTCCATACTCACGTGTTTCCTGTTAAAATGCTAGATTGGCTCCCTTTCCAAATATAGAGATGAGTGGTCGAATGATCAGCAGTTGGATATAACTGTATCACGTACCATTGGGTATTTTAGGTTAGAGTATCTGCTGGTATAATCTTCGAGAAAATTTTACGTACACAGATTAATATATCATGTAAGTAATACGGATAATTATATATATATATATATATATATATATATATATATATATATATATATATATATATATTAATATGTGTGTGTGTGCGTGTGTGCGTATGTGTTCACTATTGTACCTTTATAAAACTGCCAAATCTTGGAAGTTTTCTCCCAGTGAGGTTCATCCTTAATTAATTCCTTACAGTATACGCACTGCAGTGACAGTTGTCTCACAGTAATCTGAAGCCAACCTCGATTCAAATCTTTTATCCTTAATATTCTAAGTAATTTATTTTGAAACATTTCAGGCTCTGGAAACTTCATGTTTTTAAAGTTAAAGCTTCCTAAAAGTTGCAAGCTTTTTCCTTTCAAACTTCGAATTGACTGCAGTATAACCAAAATGACTACGAACATGGTTGTCATTATCCACGTAGCCAGACTTCTTCCTGATCTATAATCCGATTACAGTTAATCTGCATCCCTCTATTTGGGGTTCTTTAATCCGTCATAAAATCTTTCTTATCCCTCCCACAAGCCTTCCGGAAGAGAGAGACCATTCCGGGAGAAGTCAGTCTTCATTTATTTTCATCAGTGAGTCTATGCTATATACTGGGCATTTGTATAATTCATTCGGATGACTAGAATCTAAATCAATCTTATCCTACCCTGTTATCAAAACATTTTAATGTATGATTTCAAATCTTCGTTGACTCCATTTTTTTTTTCTAAATCATCCTTCACTCATCATTAGATCTAAGTTCTTTCGATCATTTCATGTCTTCAGTGTTATATATATATATATATATATATATATATATATATATATATATATATATATATATATATATATATATATAATAAACACAAGGAAGATATGCATCTACATTACATCCCACCTTAGGTCAAGGGATTATGAATCAAATCTTGTAAAAGCAACACCGTCGAAAGCGTACTACATGATAGTAATCATTTTAATTTGACCAAACCCTGGTCCTCATTCTCCTCCCCCCCCCTCCCCACCCCTCTCTCCTCCTCCCTTTTTTTTTCATTCCCTGATTCCCCCTTTCCCTTCCTTTCATTTTATCAACCTTCCCTCACCCCTGATCCTGGGCCTTTTATTATTCGGCATGTGTCCTTCCTTGGGCAGAAGGAGTCCTTTGTTCTCAAAGGACTCCTGGCTCAGTTTCGACTGACCGGTTCCCTGTTATTAGGATATCTCTCTCTCTCTCTCTCTCTCTCTCTCTCTCTCTCTCTCTCACTTATCGCCGTTAAATGTATTCTCTCTTTATATCTACTCTTTAATATATTGTCTCTCGTTTGTTTATTTTCTTGACGTTAACCTCTCCACCCCTTGGTTCAGTGTTTTTCCCACTCTCTCTCTCTCTCTCTCTCTCTCTCTCTCTCTCTCTCTCTCTCTACCAACCATCTCTCTTGACTCACAATCTTAAGGAGTAACGGTGAAAGAAAGAACGGAAAGTTTGTATAAGGATTAAAAGGTCACATCTTTTGAGTTCGTAAATAAGTATTCTTCCAAGAAATGTGCTTCGTTAATAACGATTAAAGTATGGTCTGTTATTACTGATACTAGTTTTAGTAGTAGTAGTAGTAGTAGTAGTAGTAGTTGTTGTTGTTGTAGTAGTGATGCTAATAATAGTAATAGTAATGTTATTTGGATTTTTAAATGCATATCAGTTAGTTTTGATTTTTTTTAGAAATTCCATAGTTATATAAAAATAAGTACATGTTTCACACAAATAACAAGTTATTCTCACTGATGTAAATACTATTGGTATTTCAATAGTGAATGTGAATTCATTATTTTTATGCGCAAACATATGTATAATGAAACTCTGTAATTCAACACACACACATACACACACACACACACACAAAAGTCCTGATTTCTCTTTTGTGCTCTGGTTCGAATCCAAGAGAGTAGGAAATTATTATCAACCAAAACGTTCCCCCTCCGGTTAACATATTTGAAAATGTATTCATATATATATATATATATATATATATATATATATATATATATATATATATATATATATATATATGAGAGAGAGAGAGAGAGAGAGAGAGAGAGAGAGAGAGAGAGAGAGAGAGAGAGAGTCCCATTTGAAATGATAAAAGAGAAAGCTTTATATCTTAAGACTGTTGCTTAGCAAAAGTTGCTTTCAAGAGATACACTTATTGCCCTTCATTAAGGTCTGACGTCTATGAACGCTTGCCTTTTTTACTGTTTTTTTTTGTTGTTTTTTTTTTTTGTAACCTCTCGCTTGGTTGGTTTGGATGCCTAATGCATGTATGTATAATTCTAATATGATTTTTTTTTATATTTAATTATGTTCCTTTATGGTTATTAGCTTGATAACTATATCGTTCGTCCTGCGCTGTTTACTTTTGCCGTTTTTGGGTTAAATTACCTCCCGTATCCTTTATTTACATATAATAATAATAATAATATGTTTTGTTAAAAAGACTGCAGCTTCAGCACTATTAATCTTGTAAAGTCTTCTCTATCTTTCTGATGACGGCTTTCTCGTTGTTGCTTAGACTGGCGAGCAACGCACCAAAGGGCATGGTAAAATTCGGGTGAGTCATTTGATTTATTATTGCTTATACAATTGTATAAGCAATAATAAATCAAATGACTCAATCGAATTTCACCGTGCCCTTTGGTGCGTTGCTCGCCAGTCTAAGCAACAACGAGAAAGCCGTCATCAGAAAGATAGAGGAGACTCTTTACAAGATTAATAGTGCTGAAGCAGCAGTCATTTTTAACAAAACATGCCTACGAGAGGGTCTCCTTCCGAAATAATAATAATAATAATAATAATAATAATAATAATAATAATAATAATAATAATGATGATGATAAACGAGAGAACGGTTGATGACACAATTCCCTTCTTGTGCATTAGCGCCACCAACACTTCCCATCCGAAATCGGGCTCTGCCTCAGCAGCAATAGAAAGTGACCTGATAAATCAAAAATATCTGCATATATGCCTACGTCGACCGTGCCCTCGCCCACTCCTCTTCTTGGGGTTCCACCTCCGACGAAAAGGCAAGTCAGCCCTGAAGAACATTAATCAGGTTTATTGTAAAGCCTGCCGTAGTATAGAAGCAATGGTCGTCCTGATGACCAATCATAAGGATCGGAGGACAGATGAAACTGTAGGCATGATACGATGGTGTGCCAACATCAGTAGACAAGACATAAATCTGGAATTCTTGCAAAAATAGCTGTCAAGGGCAGAAGAGTGCAGACCACACACCCCAACTCTCAAGAGGAAACCAATAACATAGCTAGAAATTTTGAAGATAGGACCAAGTCACACAAACTTCCATGAATGATGGGAAAAATTGGAGAGTTTACACCTTCAAGGTAGAGAGAAATCTATGCTTCCCACAATATGTCGGACAACACAGATACACCCTTCACTATTAATGAGTTAAACAGTGCACTCAGCAATGGGAAAAAAGACAGCCCTTGGTACAAATGCAATCACCTAAGGCACATGGGTGACCCTGTCAAGCAGGTATATCTCCTCCTGATAAACAAGACGTACTTAGAGCACACCTGGCCAGAGAAATGGGACAACAAGATAGGCAACCAATTCCAAATCCCAAGGAGCCAGGCTCTTACAGCCCAATACCTCTCATCAACTGAAAGGAGAAGGTAGATGAAAGAATGATCCTAAACAAGCTTGTATGGAAGGCAGGGCCCTAACACTTTAGGTTGTATGCCTATAGGGAAGGGTGGTACCTAAGTGTCTCATAGATGTTTTATGTGTCATTAGTGGCAAGAGCTTCATGGTGGTTTTTCTAGACCTTGAAAAAGCATAAGTGGATCAGTGCTGCAACTATCATCTCCTCCCTAATTTGAATGAAAATCAAAGGCAACCTACTCCAATGGATAAAAAGCTATATGCAAAACAGGAAAGCCAAGGCAAATGTTGGTGTACTATAGTCGAACAAAAATGTTGTGGCAGATGACAAGAGGTGTCATCAGAATGCTTCGTATTTGAATCTAAAAGTTTAGGTCTTTTCCTTTGTAGACAAAGGGAAAATCTCATCGGTTTATTAGTAAAGTCGGATTAAGTTCTGTTCTGGATGGTGCAAGACCAGTCCCTCCACCCACACGTTCCTTTCTTACTTTTTTTCTTTCTCCTTTATTATAAATTATCATAAATAGTTTACATACATCTGGAATACCGGTAGCTTCATACGCCCAGTCGTAAACTCTCGTCACATCAATCAAGGGATCATCCCATTTTCTTCCACTCTTTCCATTCTGGAGCAGGAAGAACACGTCTGCAAGTACTTTCTTTGCAGGGTGAGTCGAGTGAGTGACAATGTACATATACAAAACTCTGTTATGTATAGATGAAGATGAGAGACCAAACGAATTTTATGGCTGTATAATGACGAGTTAAACCCTAATCATGCAAGCTGGAATTTCAATCCTTTAAAGACGTGGTCACCCCAGTACCCGATAAAATCTTCCAGTAAGATCAACTTTGCTTATAAGGAGTCTGGAGGCAGTCTTATTCTGGGATAGGTAGTGCAATTAAAATATTAAAAAAGTTTATCTCTTTTCAAATCTCTACAACTGAATGCTGCAAAGGGTCAGCCATACCTTGTTTTTGATAGCTTATCGTTTTAGATGTCAAAGTATAGAAAAAGTCTTTTCAAGATTCTAAGATTGCTAGGGGGGCCCAGGAAAAGAATGCAGCTCTGCCAGATCTATTTATCCTTTTAAATCTCAGCCTCGAGGTTAATCCATTGTTTATGACTTTACCTGAGATCTGTCATTTACTATACTTTGTTTTCTAAAGAAAGAAAGAGTAAATCTTGGTAGTTCCTAATGATTTTCCTTGCTTTGTGAATCTGTTGACTCACAAATACTGGCAATGGCAGTGGTAGTGATCATCAAAACTTCAACAGAAGCTGGAGGTGGTCCAGCAGTTCTTCAATCCTGCAAGCAGAATTAGCAGCAATTTCCAAAGCCTTGGAAGAGAATCCAAAAACAATGCCACGCAATGGTACAAAGGCTCCAAAAGAACAATCCTTGCACTTGAATTGGCCAAGCAGAATTAGCAGCAATTTCCAAAGCCTTGGAAGACTATCCAAAAACAATGCCACACAACGGTACACAGGCTCCAAAAGAACAATCCTTGCACTTGAATTGGCCAAGCCCAAGAAAAATGTGGCACAGATATCAGCAATTAACTCAGTAGCGAAGTCACATCCAGCCACTGGCAGGTAGTTTGTCAAGTGGATACCTTCTCATGTGGGGATCCAGGGAAATGAGGCTAACACCCTAGCCATACGTGTTTAGCAGCAGTACAGTGAGCATCTAGATGTAACCATTACCCACACAACTAAAGGAAATAGGAAAAAGGTATGCCAGACTTCAAGGATAAAGTGAAGTGAAGTGCACTATCTACAAAACTCAAGAATAGCTAAGTGATACCTTGAAGTCACTTCACCAGGCAGACTACCCTAAAACTCTCAGTTATCACGGGCTAGGATATCTCTGCGGCTGGCAACATATTGGTGATGAAGACGCCATACAAGCACTGTGATCTAGCTGTAAATCATTCCCTTATAACACCTACTGTAATGCCCAGAGATGCAGTCTCTCAAGTGGAACCTTCCTGTGAATGAGCAAAGACCTTCACAGACCACTGCATGCATCCTAGAAAACATAGGAGCACATGGAAGCTTTCTGATCTCCCACCCTCTTCTCAGGTAACAATCTTGAAGAGCCAGCGACCCATGAAGGAAATATGCTAACAACTTTCTGGGGCAGACACAAGTCATGGAATCAACCAATCTATAGGTCTATCAGAGGGACATAAAACACATCTCCCTCAGGGAGGATGATAAATGGGCCACCAAGGGTTCCTCATTTTTGCTCATGATAAATTATTTTATTTTGTCTTTTATAATCTTACTTCATGTATTTAATTTCGTTATAGGGGTTTTTTGTCGTTGTGTGTGTGTGTGTGTTTGTTTGTTCCTATCAACACAGTCCCTCTTTCCCTCAAACTCAAATTCAATTCCTTCCCTTCTCAGTGCTCTGCAACATGACAGGGACTCACTAATATAACCCTTTCACTCCTACAGATAGTTACCATAAGGTTTCAAAAGGGTTGCAACCCTGCCTGTCTCTTTCTTCCTCTTCATAAAATTATCAACCACCAGAAAACCATATTCTCTTTCAAAGATCTACCCAGTTACTGGCTGTTCTAGGAGCAAGAGCCGTGCCAGCACAAGACTGGCTTAATTTCAAGCAACAAACCTGGTGCCATTCTAATCGTAGCAAGCACTATCAAAGTGCCGGTAAAATAAATGGCTCCCAGACAGTTTCTGCAGAATTTATCTACTAAAACACAGAAACTCCACACAAAGCTGAGAAGGCACAATATAAGCTCAACGGCATACCGAGTGCCATTCTTTCCAACATAATAACAATATAGCCTATAGGAAGTAATGATTTTTTTATATCATAGGGAACATTTTTATTCTCAATACTCTAAAGCAGATGCGGCCATACAGTCGATCACGATCTACCAGTCGACCGCGGCCACTTATTTGGTCGACCGCCATTCCCCCACAATCCTAAATAAACAAACAAAAACACAAATATATATATATATATATATATATATATATATATATATATATATATATATATATATATATATATAAGTGAGGCAATTGTATTCATGTTTTATCGAACTATGGCGCTATTTGATTTTTTTCCCACAAAATAATATGTGATTATGTAGTATGGGGGATCATAATAAAATAGTTTCAGTCTTTAGAGTAGATATTGTAGTCCAAAGTCTGCCCATTCCTGCTCTTAAGGTAAATAATACGATAGTTTTGAACATATTACGCAACTGTTTGTTGGTTCCTTTATACAGAGGTCAAAAAGACATTGTATTGCGGTGCATCAACACTAGTTTTTACAAATAGGTTGAAGACAAGACAACGTCTGTAAGTTTAGAACAAATCTTTGGCAAATGCTGGATAACCATATGAAGCACTGATTCAGACTACCAACGTATGTATGTTTGTGAAGTCTTAAGGATTCACCTATACACTACAGAAAAACATGTTTTAAACACGTTGGTAACTTACTGTGCACACATCACAAACTGGCTGAATATATGTCAGCAACTTATTAGTAGCCCTAAACATTGCTTCACACGAATACTACCATTTGCCAGTGGTTTGTTCTGCACATTCGGTCGTTGACTTGTTTTCATCCTGTGTGATAAGCATTTTCTAAGCTGATGTGGGTCGGGGAATGTTTATCGGTAGTGTGAACATACCCTTACAGGATTGAACTTAACAACCGGGAAGATTCAATTCCATTTTTATTTATTCAGTTTCGATAACATTCTGTCATATGGCATTTTTTATAATGAAATATATGATATTTATGGAAAAATGCAACCATAGGTGAGTTATATAACCTCTGAACTGTAGGATTTCATACTTACTCTTTCAATATCAAATTCACCACAGGAACTGCAACATTTATGGGTGCATTATGCTTCATTTCATAAGGAAGGATCCATTCTGTTTGTATAAAAGAAATCCATGTATTTCTAATTTTTATCTTCTGGTTCATTTTTGTTCTCTGTGAGGATAATTCGAATGAAATGCTGATATGTGAGGCATTAAAAACATGTTAGCCTGCCTAGGTAAATCTTTACGTACAGTGGTACTTGGGTTATGACTTCATGACTTGTGTGGCTTGATTGGCAGCGGTATTGTCTTTCAATTGAAAGACCTGAATCTAACCTTGAGTGAGTGAGAGAACCATTAATATATAATATTATAAGTAAAATATATATATATATAATATATATAATTATCTATATAATATACCATATATATATATATATATTGTGTGGTGGTGTATATATATATATATATATATATTTATTATATATAAAATTGTATATGATTATTATATATATTATATATTATATATATATATATTACTTATATATATATATATATATATCATATAGGATATAGACATATATATACATATTATATAATAGTGTGTGTGTGTTAGTTTATAAGTGTGTGTTTTCTCAAAGTCAAAATGAAAATAACTTTTTCAGATATAAGAGAGTAAATAAGTACATTTATTAAATATCTAAACTAGACGAATAATAAAGAAATGGTATAATTACTGAATACACCGTGAATTGATTTGGGGACCATTTACCTCAGCCGGAGACCAAAAAAGAAGATCCGAAATCGAACCCATCTCCAAAATCGAATCCGATCTTCCTTAACGCATAGCCCAGCATTCCACAACATTTCATCACAATCCATCTATTTGTTTTCGAGATATCTTGGAGACAGGCAGTTTGTATTTTCATAAAGATCTAATTCCTAGATAAAAAGTATAAATGGGAGTGTGGTTATCATGTTTATCTCGTACAAAATACTAATCTTTAATAATTAATGCAACACAGCATTGCTATTTGTTGTAGACACTAGGGTGCTAAAATGAGTAACATAGAATAACGGCGGGTGCTGATGAAAGATAAACAGACTGACAGTGGACAGGCAGGAAAACTGACATTTATGCTGAATGCATAACTTCGTCCAGCTTTCTTACTGGAGGCAATTATGAAAGGACTTTCAAATAACAATTTTAATTGGTCTGAGTCTAATCTGAGATGGAAATCCGATGTAGTTTCCCTTGCGAGAATCGAATGAGTCACAAATCTTGATTATCTATATATCTTGAGGATGTCTATTGACAGTAGGCTTAGTTACAATGCAGTTTTCTTTCATTGCCTCTAACAGTGTAGCTAAATGTAGACTACGTTTTCTTCAACATTAGTCTGATTAGTGTTCTGTCTTTTCCACTTATATCTCAGGATGGACCACGATTCAGATGTGGAGATAGGATTTTTGTTTTAAATAGATATATCTTTCTAGTTGTCAAAGATTTCTCTTGCTAACTTTATATGATCGAGGCAAAGTCATTACTGGAAACAGGCTCATTTCTGGTGGCACAGACCAGCCCGACCCTATCGCTATTAAAATGCTAATATCTCCAAAGGTTTTGACGACAAAAGAAGCATTCTTTCAGCAGATAAAACCTTGCGTCTTTGAATTTCATCTCATATTTTCAAAAAATCATAAATTTCACAATTAAATGATGTTTTCATGATTGCATTATAATTTTACCAAAATTGATGATTTGAGCACCCAATTCCATACTTTTCTCGAATATTTGGCTTAGGCCTGTACACACTAGGAAACATTGTTTGCAAACAAAGTTTGCTAACAATGTTTGCAAACAGTTTACAAACAATGTTTCCTGTCCAGACCTCAGTCGTCGTCAGGATGCTTGTCGGTGCAGTAGCCTCTATATTCTACTACGCATACATACATACATACACATACTACACACACACACACACATATATATATATATATATATATATATATATATATATATATATATACACATATACATACATTATACATGTATATATATACGTATACACTCAGAAACACTAAATATTTTCCATTCTAGATGGGAAATAAATATTCGATAAAAAGTGCTTTCAAACTATCTGCAAACAGTTTGCAAAAACCGTTTTCAAACTTTGCTTGCAAACAATGCTTCCTAGTGTGGACAGGACTTTAGTTAAACTATGTCTTCTCACCTCCTCTATAAAGAATACTTTCGTATTGTATAGTTTGTCATATTATCAGTAGTTTGATGATGGAAGAATATTTGAAATGCAATTAACGATAACGTTTATGTAGCAGAGAGTTCAGAGAGACCTAGTTAACCGTTTGATGGTTTGACTTGAAGCAGTTATCTCCTTCAGGGCGCCCTACTGCTATTTTAGAGTGGTGTTGCAAAGTTTTCTTGGTAAGGATATTTGTATCACAGTTGTACGAATTGTGGTTCTCTACAGCCAGAATAGGAAAAATTTCATGCTCAACATTGTCTACAATAATAATTAGAAATCTGAAAGTACACACACACACATGCATATATATATATATATATATATATATATATATATATAGTATATACATATAATATATTTATATATATATAATTTAAGTATATATAGATATATATATATATATATATATATATATATATATATATTAATATAATATATATATATATATATATATATAATCATATATATATATATATACATATATAGTGTGTGTGTGTGTAGATAGATAGATATAGAAATGTGTGTGAGTTTAATAAATAAAGCTATGAAGAACGTCTACTGAATTATGTTGGATATCAATATTTATCTGAATTTCCTTATTCCCTCTACGTTCTTTACACACTCACTAGTCTTCAACTCTAGTCTTGAAAATCTAGAACTAAATGTAAGCTTAATCTTACTCGAGCTTCTAGGAATTCATGCCCTGTCCAAGGCCAGTATACTGATTGCCCACAGTTTCTTTGTTTGATCTTAAATGCTTTTAGAATCAAAATTTATTCTACTATATTAATTTGAGGAGCAAGAGAGAGAAAGACACCACAAAATTTCATGTTATTCTTTCAATTTTATTTCGAAATTAATAGGCTAATGTGTTTCTTTATCATTCAGATAATTAAAACTACTTATTGTGATTTCAAATTTCGTGATATATTAAGATTTAATGACAAGTTCACGTGGGTAATTTTTAGCTTTTGTAAATTATATGATTGATAGTCTCTTTAGAAAATCCAATTGAAAAAAGCTTCACTAAAGCTTAAGGGTTTTTAATTTAAGCCTGGACTCAGGCCACGCCCTCTTGAAGTTAAGTTGCCAGATTTTCCAGATGTTGCTGGCAACAACCCAGTATCTAGTAATATCTGGTAAAAGTAACAGTAGTTTGTCTAAACTACCTAATTTTTCAGCTGCAAAATTTACCACCAAGCTACAAGATATTAGTATCTGAATATCTGTGGTATAGCAGACAAATTTTTCAGGATCAAATCTCCGTCAGTGTAGAAATTCTGTGGCTCTTCCCTTCGGAATCACAGCTACATCAACAGACATAGCAGTCATTATCCCTCCGCATTTCTGAGATGTAGCCAGAGATTATGAAGTTTAACATATCATTTATCAGGATGAGGGTACAGACAGACAGCCA
The DNA here is from genome assembly GCF_015104395.2 of Macrobrachium nipponense. Classification (NCBI taxonomy): domain Eukaryota; kingdom Metazoa; phylum Arthropoda; class Malacostraca; order Decapoda; family Palaemonidae; genus Macrobrachium; species Macrobrachium nipponense. The sequence goes on from NC_061105.1 coordinate 26,890,380, forward strand.
CCAAAAAAGAAAGAAAAAAAAAAAAAAAAAAAAAAACTCGCCTTGGCGTCTCCACAGTTCCTACGTCTTTTGTCATCACTGTCATTATAAGGAATGATGTGAGGTTATGAAGCGTTTGATGTTGTAATTGGAGATAATGGTGCATGCTGAACAGTGAAATCATTATCATTTTAGTTTAGCATCATTATAATGAATAAACACGTCGTGAAATCATTGTTTATTTAGTGAATAAACACTTTTCTTTTTTATTAATTATTCATTAAATGTCACCAAACTGAGCTTTGAGAATGTCTTAAATAAACAACAAACCACATCATTTACACCCTCTCTTTCTCTCTCTCTCTCTCTCTCTCTCTCTCTCTCTCTCTCTCTCTCTCTCTCTCTCTCTCTCTCTCACCATAAGTAAATGAATCAGACAATAAGACAAATTCAGTCTTCGCTGGATTTAAGGTCTTCATGACATTCTTTCTTGAAATTTAGCGGCGAAATGAAACGAAGATGAAATTCACTTACTGCAACGTCATGGTAGTAATTAGCAAAATGTTTGATCATGAAGTGGATGTGGCAATGTTGCTAACATCTTATGAGGGGGAAGACTGATTAGAAAAATGAGCTCAACTGGGGTTATGTGTTCAACCGCTTCTGTTTGCTTGTGTCTATGAATGTCCGCGAGATATCTTCAAGTTATATTGATGGATTCCGTTGGAGCTTTAGGGCGGGATTGGCGATGGGCAGGGAAGAGCTAATCAGATTTGCAGATGGAACAAAATGTGAATGAGGATCAGGATTTTTTCATCTCTTGTTCGATTTTGGAGTAAACGGTGTTGTGCACTCTGAACAAGCTGCCATTTCTCTTCTTCCCGGTTACGTTAAAAAGGGAGAACGATTGTTGCTTCATTACACTTTTGTCACCAAAAGCATACAATGTCTGTAAATCTGACCAATGTCTCTCTCTCCTCTCTCTCTCTCTCTCTCTCTCTCTCTCTCTCTCTCTAGTTCGATCTCAGGCCACGCAAGGGTAATCTAGATATGTGGATTTAACCACATTGTGTTTCTGCTGACCTAAGCTGATAGTCAGTTTGGCTGTTAGAAGCCGCGGACAGAAGTAGAGATTAAGAAAATTGATTGATTCATAAAGTTTTTGTAACTCCGCTCCATAATTCTAAAAGGCGGGAAGGTCTCAACAGGGCAATCTCTCATGGCGAGGATCTCTCTCTCTCTCTCTCTCTCTCTCTCTCTCTCTCTCTCTCTCTCTCTCTCCTTGAAAATCAAATGTATAGTGTAATCTTCGGAATTGAAAGGGCTTGAAAGACTTTAAATAGTAATATTCGGGGGTCAAAGGTAATATATATATATATATATATATATATATATATATATATATATATATATATATATATATATATATATATATATATATATATATTATATATATATATATATATATATATATAGAGAGAGAGAGAGAGAGAAGCGAGAGAGAGAGAGAGAGAGAGAGAGAGATGAGCGATCCGACCACCAGATCTTAAAAGAGAGACCAGTGTTGTTGAGCGCTGGTTGAAGCTTTTTTTCTTTCTTTTTTGCATCATTTTAATTTAATATTCAAATGAGTCGCCTTCTGCGTCACTTTCTTCTTAAATGATCACTGTTTCCTCATTGCAGATCTACCATTTGCTGTTTTAGTAGTGTTTATTTCGTGTTATCATTATCACTGAAGATATTACCATTCGATATTAATATTGATACTCAAGAAAGTACTATTTATTAAAATTTCGTCGTTGTAGAAATGCCAAGAGTTGTAACAACTAAAATAGTAATCCCAGTAGCAGCAGAAGAATTAAGTAGCCATAGTAGAAAAAAATAGCAGTAGCAGTCGTCTTGCGTGTGTTCATGCTGGCCTAATCTCAAACTACTTAATCCCAGGGGCCATTTCTAATTCATCTCCCAGTCTTGAAGTTGGAACGAGTTTTGTCATCATCAGTTTGTTTCTTTTCCTTTTCTCTTCCAGATCCACGTCATATCTCGACACTTCAATGGTGAATCTGAAAAAGATTTGCGAAAGGGTCGACCATAGGCCAAGGAAGACATCATCGAATTTTGGGATACATGTTGATTTGTACCTGGATCCTACATACTTATTTTTTTTATCGGCGATTGATTTATTATTATTATTATTATTATTATTATTATTATTATTATTATTATTATTATTATTATTATTCAGAAGAAGAAGAAACCTATTCATGTGGAACAAGCCCACAAGGGCCACTGACTTGAAATTCAAGCTTCCAAATAATATGGGGTTACTTAAGAAGAAGTAAGACGAGGTAAAGGGAAATGCAGAAAGAAGAGACCACACTTATTAAGAGAAAAAAAAAATAAATTAACAAACAGATAAAAATGAATTAAAATGCAAGGGGAATAGTATTATGGCAGTAATGTATTGCACCTTCGCTTGAACTTCTGAAGTTCCAGTTGCAGGACTTCCTCTGGGAGAATGTTCCACAGTCTAACAGTGTGAGGAATAAAGGACCTCTGGAACTGAGAAGTTCGGTAGAGAGGCCACATTTGCTTCACATTGGTGCTGCTCTTCAGCAAATCTGGTTGCTTTCGTCAGATAAAGGGGATCAGGGATCAATTGTGTGAATGTGAAAATCTCCGTTAAAATACAACTTATGAAAAAGTGACAAACAAGAGACCATCCGTCGATGGTCCCAGTCATAACTGCTACTATGAGGAAACAGAAGCCTGCCATCACGAACCGCTCTATCTAAAATAGAGAAATCTCTGGCAGATGTAGACATTCACACCGGAGAACAGTATTCTAGTGAAGGGAGTACAAATGACCTAACACAGGTTGGATTGATTTCATCGCTGTTATAAATATTTGATGCCTTACGAACAGTGGACTGCAAGCAAATTATTTTGAATAGCGATTTGTGCGGATTCGAATATAGAAATATATCCAGATTTTGTTTCTATCATTTGTCAATAGCAGGGAAATAGTTCAAACATCAGTAGATGGATTTCAAAGAAATTCTTAGGAAAATTCTTCCGTTTCTTAAAGAAGAGTTAGTAAGATATTAAATTGGATCTGGATCTGGATACAGATCCAGGGTGACATTTTGGACTTTGACGTTGCCAACGTGTCATTTCAAACAGATAATTTTTTCATTCCAGAGAAATATATTGTCGAATAGTGAACGACGTACCAAGAATGACAAAACATTTTGAAATAAATCTGAATACGAATCTGGATAAAAATTTGTTCGGAAGGCGATGCTGATAGACCACGGTTTTTTTTAAATAAAGTTATCCAGTTTTTGATGAACATGAATTTAGTGGTGAAAAATGTTGAGAATTTGTTGCTAGAGGCAGTCTCTGCAGGAGTGATGGTGTGAAACTAATTGCAATTTTAACAAGTCGATAAGTTAATTGTCTTATAAATATCGGTGGTGAATAATATTACTCCTCTCTCTCTCTCTCTCTCTCTCTCTCTCTCTCTCTCTCTCTCTCTCTCTCTCTCTCTCTCTGTATATATATATATATATATATATATATATATATATATATATATATATATATATATATATATATATATATAAATATTATAATATATATATATATATATATATATATAATATAATATATATATATATATATATATATATATATATATATATATATATATATATATTCTATGTATATCGGTGAAAGAATGGTCTAGACCCCATAATAAGGAGTAAGGATGACCTGTGGCACTTTAGTATTTCCATGTCACTGCCATTATTATAATGGTCATTCATTACAACGCCACTCTCTGCGTTGACCTATTTTGGTTTTGATTATACTCTTTCTTTAATTTTCGATTTTCTTTCGCCTTAGATTATCTCAGCTGTTTCAGAGACTTCAAAGTAAACGTCAGAGGAGGACCCTGTAGGGTAGTAGTTCCCAAAATGTGGGCCATGGCCCCCTGGGGCCCATGTAGCAGAATGCTGGGGCCATAATCTAAGGATAAGTATGTAGTATAAAACCAAAGGCGTTTATTGGGCCAGTGGAGGCAACTTACAAGACTCCTGAATGAAAAGTGGGTAAAGACCACAAAAAGTTTGGAACTTCTGCTGTAGGGGCACGTATGCCCAGTCAGAACAACTGTCAGGACACCTACAGTAACACTGTAATGCACCTGGGTTCGGTATGAATCTTTCAGATAGTTTAATAATTAGTCATAATTTTATACCCTAACTAAAATGTGTTTGAATTGTTAATTTGAATAAACTTGCATCAAAATTAGTGGAATCTTCAGAATTTCTTTGGTAATTCTAAAATATTTTTTATTATCTGTCAAGCAAGTGGTCTTGTCCACTTGTCCCTTTTCTAGTTCTCTTCGCTTTGTCTCTCTTCTCCCGTTATTTCTTACGCGCCTTTTAGCAGGGCAAAAGGTCTTTTTCCTCTCGGAAAATAAGAGAATCTTGTATGTGGCCTCTCTTCGTTTCCGACGCGATTTGAACTTAGCACTAGTCCTCGGTGCTGTTGCCTGAATGTAGAGCTCAGTAGAAGAAACTGGTTTTATTCCACTCTGAAGATGAAAGGAAGTTAGCTGCTGCTAGGATTTCGTTTTCTTCAACATGATTTAAGCTCTATGTTAGTCCCTAGTGTTCCCTTTTAAATGCAGAAGCCAACGGAACCGTCTGATAGCCGCAACCTGCCCAGGTTCAAATGAAGCAAGAAATGGAGCGAGAAAAGGATGGATGGAGAAACGTATCGTGGAAAACAGAAGTAGGAGGGAATTCCAAACTTACCAGTAGAGTGAAATAACGAGTTAGTGAGCTGGAGATAACGAATAAATAATCACGGGACTGTGTGAACCGAAGGTTATATTAGCAATACTTATTTATGTCAGTGCGTTGAAAGAAGGGGATGACAATGTGGATGAGTTAGCTGGCGGCAGGAGAAAATGAAACATAGCAATATTGCTGTCTGGTAGGCGCTTGATTATGTAACCCTGACAGGAAATTGATGGATAGATAGATACGCGCTGTACCGAGTAACTTTGTACTTGAGTATTCCGTGCCAGGGAAGAAAAATAATGAATTGCGTACAACGAGAGAGAGAGAGAGAGAGAGAGAGAGAGAGAGAGAGAGAGGGGGGGGCCGGATGGGAAGAGAGGGGGCCGTTGGGGGTGTTGGGGGAGGTGGTCAGAAAAGGGAAGAAAGGGAGACCAGCCAGACAAATATGACAGACAGACAGACAGAGTACACTTTATATCCATGGACTCCACGTCTCAAAGACGAAAATGAGAGATTTCGTAATCTGATACAACGATTCACGCTGTGTCCGAGACAACTGATCAGTGAAAATGATACGATGAGGCGCCTTCAACAAACAACAACAACAGCAAATAATAATAATAATAATAATAATAATAATAATAATAATAATAATAATATGAACAAGATCATTTTACCTTATTAATATACTGGTCTCATAGCTTCAATTGTACCCCTCAACCCATCTCTTTTATACAGCGCCCCCCCCCAACCCCCGCCCCTCGTAGTGGGACCACCTTGACGTGGAGAGGGCTCTTGAACCTCAGGAATTTGTTCCCGGGTTCGAGTCAAAAAGTCCCATAAATCATTGATTAATTTTTTGGATTAACTGTTGTGGACTTTTCCACCTTTGTAAAATTTATTAGACATGAAAATATGAAAAGATATCATAGCTGGGACTAGATTTATATCCAAAACTAAATAGTGGGAACTGTGGCAGGATCATCAACTGCCCGGTAATGTTCGGACCTGAGAGATATCAGGCAGAACTAGTCTTTAGAGCTGGACCACGGATTCCAAGGGTGACTGTACTCTGTTTTTTCCATCTGTCCACCCGCCTGTGGTGTTTGCATCTGGTAACACTGCGTCCCGGGCTTTAAATAGTTACGATATGTGTAAGTTTTAGGTAAATAAAAGGGTATCTGGGTGTACATTTCCAACTGAAAAGTGTTTTAATAATTGACTGTATGCGAATTACACCATTAATATTCGAAATAGGATATTGTTATTATTGTTGAATGTAAGCTGCCCTTTCGAGGTAGTGAATGGAACAGCCAGACGCAAATTCCATTAAACAGATGCTAAACCAAGTTACGTCATATCGTATCTGGCTAAAACGCACTTTATGAAAATCAAAAGTATATACTGATATACGTACGTATATTGAAGTAACATGTAGCTTAGTAGCAGAGTAAGTGTGGTCCAATAAAGTTGACATCTTGCCGTAGTGAACAGCGAGAGAAGCAATTTTCCCGCCACTGCGTCTGGCTATTCCATTCGCCACCCCGAAAAGGCAGCTTGCATTTAACTAATAACAATATCCCATTTCGAATATTAACGGTGTAATTCGCATACAGTCAATTATTAAAACACTTTTCAACTGGAAATGTACACCCAGATATCCTTTTATTTACCTAAAACTTATACATATCGTAACTATTTAAAGTCCGGGACGCAGTGTTACCATGCGCGAGGACCACCGGCGGGTGGACAGATGGAAAAAACCAGAGTACCTTTAGTTCTGGGGATAGGACTCTCGGCATTCTATCCGGTTTGCCATAACATGATTGGGGTGGGGATGATTGTATTCTTGTAATGCTCTCAGTCCTATCAAGAAGGTCTGGCTTACACTTGAGCCACTATAATCATGTTATGCCATCCTCTATGCTATGGGGTAGGGTAGGGACACGGATATTTGGGATTCGGTTCTCACTTGTGCCATTGGTGGAGGAATAAACTCTATGAAAGGCTGATGATGTATTTTTAATGTTTTTTTGTTTAAATTTTATATTTTTCATTTTTATTATTTTTATTTATATATTTTTTATACCCCCTCTAATCTTTGACGAGTAACTATACGGATTCAAGTACCCCTGGACCTTTTGATGCTTTGGCGCAGATGACGACCTTGGGCAAGGCCTTGGGCCACCCCCAGGAAATCTCAATTAATCAAGAGTACAATGGTAACTCTACAAAACATTGTGTTGGAAAATTATCAAATGTGAAAAATTTGCGAGTCCTCCATGTCGTAGACATACCAGAGCAGTGTGACTATGATACTATTTTAACAACTTTCCATTCCTTTGAAACTATAATTGGAGTAAGATTGAATTTCCTTGAAGTCTCATCAAAATGAGAAGCATGGATTACTTTTGATAACTATGAAGATGCCATAAAGGCTAGTAGTAATATCAATACAGTTCAAATAAATCAATCTGGTATAGAGGGAGCTTTGACAGATAAATTACCCAAAAATTTGGATAGATATGTACCATCTGAATGGGTTCAAGATACCCATCAGAAAACAGAGGGTAATAACCCACCCAGAACTCCTAAACCTCCTATGTGGCTAGTTGCTACAGCGAAGCAGGAAACTTACAATTATTATAAGTTCTGCAAATACCTCCAGAAAAAAGGTGGGAGAAATAAAGAGTGGAGATTGATCTAGATTTGGAAAATGTACTGTGCTAATACATGCTAAATAAAAAACAAAAGCACAAATGCTATCTGTAATGAATACTTCTGGGCATGATATGATTAAAGAAATCAGACCCCACCTGAATTTTAGTTATGGTCGAGGTGTCATTTTTAGCAAAGATTTATATGAGTTCACAGAAAGTGGGATCCTTGAAATGAGCCCATTGACAGTGTTGAAATAATTTTGACCTTTGAAGACCCTAACGTTCCATCCCATGTAATCTTTGAAAATGAAAGAGTACGAGTAAGACCCTTCCTCCCAAAACCTATTCAATGTTTCAACTCTTTCAAGTTTGGTCATTTGTTTTGAAACGCCAAAGTGTAATAATTGTCAGCTGAACCACAAGGCTAATGATAAAAATTGTGAAACATATAAATATGAACTGTCAGCATTAAATAAAGCTTTAGGACATGCCAAACAACAATTGAACCAATCAAAGATCTATGCAAGAGCTCTAAACCCACTCCCCCTTACTACCACAAGGGGTCCAGTGGGAGCACCTTCTCCTGCAGGAGGTATATCAACCCCTGTGGTGGAGGCCCGGGTATCTGATTCGGGTGCTCAGTCACTGGAAGCAAGAGCACACACCACCAAAGCAGGCAAGCTGCTTTTGGTTGGAAAAGTCTCCTACAGATGAAGGTGCTCGTCCATCATCTCTTCCATCTCCTACTTTTAAAGTAGTAAATCAATCACAGGTAGAACCTCTGCCTGATCTAATGGAGTCAGAACAGTTAAGGAACCCCAAGAGAAGAAGGACTCCTTCAGGCTCTACCCATGTACTCCAAATAAGTATGCTTCAATATATAGCAGTTATAGTGTCGTTCCTCAAGTGAAGCAAGTACTTCAATGGAACACAACCACCAAGGTAAAGAGGTGGCACAAATTACCAAGGTAGATACTCATCCTCCTCCTAAAGAAAATGAAACTAAGAGAAAAAAGATCACAGGGTTAGTCATAAAAAACCATCTATTTTCAGACCACTCAAAGAGGAAAAAAGAAAGGCTTCCAAATCAGATTCGTTATGGCTTTATTCAACATCCTACAATGGAAATGTAAAGATTGCATTCTCGTGCTGAAAATCTAAAGGTCCTCCTAGGAGAAACTAATCCTGGAGTAATTTGCCTGCAGGAAACTCAATTGGGTCTGGCGAAGTTCAATCCTGGACTTAATTATGAGATCTTCACGTCCACCCCTCCAGTGGGTGATCGAGCACATGGAGGAGCAGCTATTATTGTGAGCAAATCACTGGAATGCTCGCCTGTAGCCCTCAGTACAAATTTACAGGCTGTTGCTCTTGAGATCACATTAGACAAGCAGATTACTGTGTGTTCCATCTACCTGCCTCCTAGATCAAACTTTACAAACGCTGATATCCAATCACTAATTGATCAACTGCCACACTCTCTTTATATTCATGGTGATTTTAAAATCCATAATCCGTTATGGGGATGACATACTTCAGATAATGAAGGTAGAATTACAGAAGACATTATTAATAATAATGATATTGTGTTTTTAAATGATGGTACTATGACTTACCATAATATATATTTCAATTCTTACTCTGCTATTGATCTGAGTATATGTTCTTCTGCTATAGTTTTAGATTTTATTTGGTCAGTAAATAAATTTTCAAATGGCAGTGATCACTTTCTCAATCTTTTAAAGCATGCCAGAAATATCCCTACAGAAATGCCACAGAAATGGAAGCCATTAGAAGGTGATTGGGAGAAGTATAAAAAAGAAATCCATCTAGATAAAACATTTGAATCTTTTAACAACCACATAAAAACATATGAGTATAGGACAAACACTGTATTAGCCAGAGCAGATGCCTGCCTCTATTCCAAAAACTACTGGCAAGCCAAGGAGACCAACAGTTCCATGGTGGGACAAAAAGTGTGCCACCTTAAGAAAAATGACTAGGAAATGCTACAAGAAGTACAAATCAGGAGGCACTTCCCCTGCTAAAACAATATATCAGTGAGCCATGGCAGAACAACGCCGATACTTTCGTCGAGCCAAAAAAGACTCTTGGATTTATTATGTACATGGAATTAACTCTAAAACATCACATTGAGGTTTGTATGGGAAAAGGTACGAGAACTTGCAGGGAAATTTGTGCCACCCAAAACTCCCTCTTTGAGAGTAGGAAATAACCTCATTACAAACCCCTCAGATGTAGCTGAATCATTGGGTCAACATTTCTCCAATATTTCTAGCCCTAATAACTATTCTAGTGAATTCCAAAGAATCAGGAACACTCAGGTCAATCTGAATCTGTCTGGTGATAACCGGGAGGCATACAATGTAAGATTCCCTCTTCAAGAATCACATGAAGCACTCTCTTCAATAGATGACACTTCTCCTGGTGAAGATACAATTTTATATATAATGCTAAGGAAGTTACCTGAAGAGGCCAAACGCTACCTTCTTAAGATCATTAAAAAGATTTGGGAGACTGGAATTATGGCGAGATCCTGGAAAATTTCCATCGTAATCCCAGTTCAAAAACCAAATAAAGATCCCAACAAACTGCAAGTTATAGACCTATAGCACTAACAAGCTGTGTTTGCAAGTTAACGGAAAAAATTATAAATTATGGCTTGGTATGGCACTTAGAATCAAATAAGCTTCTCTCTCCTTTCCAATTTGAATTTCGTAAATATATATCTACCCTCGACCCACTTATGAGACTCTCCAACCAAATTCAGTAGGGTTTGTCAATCAGTGTCAGACAATAGGGGTCTTGTTTGATTTGGAAAAAGCTTACGATACTACTTGGCGTAATGGAATTCTTAAACAACTACAGAAAATGGGTATTAAGGGCAACTTAATTTAGTTCATTCATTCCTTCTTATCCGAGAGATTTATAAAAGTAAGCGTAGGGAACTTTCTATCGTCCCCCTTTAGACAAGAGGAAGGTGTTCCACAAGGAAGTGTTCTCAGTGTGACCCTCTTTGCTGTTGCCATAAATAGCATCTTGGATGAAGTCCAGGCCCTGTTAGAGCTTCATTGTTTGTGGATGATTTGGCCATTTACTGCACTGCCTACGATGCTATATCTGCATGCCAATATCTACAGAAAGCTGTTGATTCCGTCTCCAAATGGGCCAAGCTAAATGGGTTTAAATTTTCAGCTATTAAGAGTGTTGCTATCTGCTTTTCAAGGAGCATACGTAAAACGTTACACCTAATTTAAAACTCGAGGGAGCTATTTTACCATCTTTGGGAATGACTTTTGACTCAAAACTCATTTGGACCAAACATACTGATAACCTTAAATGTAAAATAAAAGCATCTTTTAATCTTTAGAAAGTAGTCTCTGGATATGAGTGGGGAGCTGACAAGAAATGTTTATTAAGACTTTATGATGTACTTTGTGGATCAAAACTAGATTATGGGTGTCAGATTTATTCCTCAGCATGTAAAAGTAAACTTAACGACCTCAATATTGTCCATAATATGGAATTACGAATTTGCTCTAGTGCATTCCGAACATCTGTTGAGAGTCTGTATGTAGATACCCATCAACTGCCACTTGACTTATGACGGGAGGAACTGGGTCGTCGCTACTTAATGCGCATTAAAAGCAGTTCCGAAAATCGTTCCAATGAGGTCATTCGCCAACTTGACAACAAGAAATTTAAACCAGGGTCATCTGTTCCTTTCCAGGTAAGGCTACATCAAGAAGTAAATAATGATACTTTAAAAAAATCAGAATATTTCTCAGTTGGTTGCCTCCAGACTCTCCCCGTGGCTTATCCCTAAAGTAAAAGTTTGTAACAAAACTATGGTTAAGAAGAACCTTACTGATGAAAAGGCAAAGAGTTTATTTTTAGAACATGATTTAACCCATGATGGTGTGTATAAGATTTATACAGATGGTTCCAAGTCGAGAGAGGAAGTGGGGGTAGCCGTAATCACAGAAGATTCTTGCGGGCTGCAAGGCTCTCATTTGGCTTCAGTATATACAACAGAACTTTCTCCCATTAATAGAGCATTAGCTATTGTTCATCGTACCGAGAAAAAGAAATTTGTAATATATTCGGATTCTAAAGGTGTTTTGGAAAGTCTTAATTATTTGCAGTTCATCACATCCTTTGATTCTTCAAGCTCATGAGTGGCTCTTTAGAATTTCTTGCAAACACAAAGCTGTTTCGTTCTGCCTGGTTCCTGCTCATGTAGGGGTCAAAGGTAATGAAAAAGGTGACAGAGCAGCAAAAAGGGTATGTATTAAAAATCACTGGACATCGATGAAGTTCCATACATTGATATGAAGTCAATTATTCGAAGCTATATCCGCCACAAATGGCAGGAGCGATGGTCCTCAAACCTCCTTGCCACAAACAAGAAACTGAAGGCAATCAGACCTAATTCATAGAGATAGGAGGACTGAGATTGTTTTAACGAGACTCTGTATTGGTCATTCCCGATTGACACAACTTTATACTGGAAGGAAGTGAGGTTCCAGTCTGTGCTCGCTGTGACTGCCTGTTGACAGTTGAGCATGTTCTGGTTTGTTGCCCAGTGTATGGTGCTGCCCACACGAAATTCGGTCTTTCAGGGAAACAACTTGCTTATATTTCAGGAGACGATTTTGATGTCAATAACCTTGTGAAATTCTTGAAAGAGATTGATATATATTATAAAAATTTAACTTATTTTACTAATATTTTATTTTACCTTTCACCTAATGCATACAAGAGTATGCAGTTATACTTTTATTTGTATTGTAATATATAAATAATCTTTTTATGCATTTTTTATAAAACAATTTTTTTTAATGAAATGCGATTTTTAAGTTTCATTCCCTTTTGATTATCATCACGTTCATTTACATTTCATTAATAATCAAGTTATTTATTTCATTCCATTACGGCGCTGAATGACCAAAGTATTTCTGCCATTGCTTGGCTTGTCTTAAATTTCAAATTCCATCCATCCATCCATCCATCCTTTTATACTCTCTCACTAATCCTAGCTGCGATCCATAACAGTCACCTAATTATCATATTAATAAACCCCTGGGAACAAGAGCATATGTCTGTAGTCGTCCTATCCTTGAGAGAGAGAGAGAGAGAGAGAGAGAGAGAGAGAGAGAGAGAGAGAGAGAGCTTTGATTGATAATGTTTATGTTTATGAGCCATCGAGTAAAAGTTTACCAGACGTGTTGAGAGACGAGAAACTATACAGATGTTGGCTTCTTCAAGCATGTACACATATAATGTGTGTTTTTTGTACTTCCTGAAGAGAGAGAGAGAGAGAGAGAGAGAGAGAGAGAGAGAGAGAGAGAGAGACGTATTTTGAGATCGTGATGATGTAAGTGCGCGATTAATTAAATGGAACAACAGTGAATGTGAGAGAGCGATAAAATTCTTAAATATATCTAGCCAATACCTTTATTCAAACGCTTATAGTTGATAATACATAGTGGAATATAGTAAGCAAACAGAAAACGAACTCGGCGCAGTGATGTGTGCCAAGTCAGGCCCCCTTCGTAAACTGGGCTACTTTAGCTCGTACTTGGCAAGGCTGCATAAAGAGAGAGAGAGAGAGAGAGAGAGAGAGAGAGAGAGAGAGAGAGAGGGTTCAGGCGGTTTACGAAGGTCGAGAGAGTATATCGTAGCATTATGAAATCGAGTTAATGAGTGGGTTAGAATACATAGAACGGGTGTATTCAGTTTATAAGAGAGAGAGAGAGAGAGAGTAGTTGAGGAAGTTTATGATGGAGTTTAAAAAAGACAGAGAGAGAGAGGAGAGAGAGAGAGAGAGAGAGAGAGAGAGAGAGAGAGAGAGAGATTTTCTATAAGAAAATAAAGCAGTTGCTAAAATGATTAAGGTATCGGATATTTAGTGTTTTGGTATAATGAACCTTTGGAATATTCCCATCTTGTTCCCAGAGCTCATTTTTTGTCATCATTTTTAATGTTTCAAACATCTACTTTTCTCATTTCTTTAAATAATCACTTGATTGTTATCAAATTGTTCCATAAGTGTAATTTCAGTTAACAAAGAAGGCAGCCTACACACACACGCACACACACATGTATATATATATATATATATATATATATATATATATATATATATATATATATATATAATATTTATATGTATGTGTATGTGTGCGTTTGATCAAGTATAATAATGTACACATTTAAATATGATTATTTGGTTAACTTAATAAGATCTTGGGAAAGAATAATGGCTGTATGATTTTGATGATTAGGAAGCATAATCAGTCACACCCTAAACAATGCTGATCAGCGTACATAAATTCAGTCTCGAATTTGGAACTGCCGAGAGAGAGAGAGAGAGAGAGAGAGAGAGAGAGAGAGAGAGTTGTTTGGGTACATAAAAAGAAATGGGACATCTTATACTGGTGAGTGTCATTTGTTCCTTCTTATAAATTTGCGCAGTCTCTCTCTCTCTCTCTCTCTCTCTCTCTCTCTCTCTCTCTCTCTCTCTCAGGCAAATCATCTTAACAGTTGCTTCTATATACTATTCTTTTTCTTGTATACACTCTACTCTCTCTCTCTCTCTCTCTCTCTCTCTCTCTCTCACACACACACACACACACACACACATCTTGTTTTGTGCTTAACCTCATAAACACTGCTCAAGGCACATTATGCTGGAAACCAAATCTGTGTAAATAAATTCCAAACAAGATGTTAGGCGAGGCGAAAACATTGCTCCAAATATGTTACGAATTTTACCCTGAATAACTTAGCGGCAATGCGTCATGCTAAAACAAACAAGCACCAAGAATCTATATTGATTTACCCTTGTCTGGCTGTGTGTCTGTCTTTCTGTGCACAAATGTGCCTTGCTGTTCAACATTCTCTCCGAAGATGTCAAGCAATTGGAACTTCGAAAGTTCAATCGAAGACGCAACGCATCTACCCTACGACATTGATTTATATTCCTACCTATCTATTCATTAATTTGTTAATGTATGTTTTTATTTTTGATAAGCGATCCCTTCATTCTGCATTTCCATTTACCTTCTATCACTATCAAATGAACACCATATTCTTTAGTAGCTTAAATTTCAAGTCAATGACCCCTCTGGGATTATTCCATGTGAATAGGGTTCTCAATTCCATGGGCCGAGGAAGTTGCGATTCGATTCGAGTCCCGATGCAGGTCCGGATCCCGGATTCTCGTTTTTGCCTCACACTAGCGACTATTTGGTTTCTCCTTAGTGCTTTTGAATGACTTGACTTACTTTTACCATCATTATCTTCATTATTACCACCAATATTCACGGCGCCAGGGAAACTTCATAAGTCAGTTAGTCATCATCAATAACAATACAAGTATAATTATTTGAGCATTATAAGTGAAGCATATTTGATATTAATTGTTTGTTAATCATATATATACCAGTACTGATTATCTCTCGCATATTTGGGAAAGAACTAATTAGAAGACACCCTTATGCACGTATATAGCCCAGGCCCGGAGGGGATTAAAAAAAGAAGACAGTAAGTGAGAATGGCCCTTAAATGAAGGAATCTTACTCTACGTCAGGGAACACCAAATCCGGAAGAGATTTCCAAATCTTGAAATAGAGTGAGCAGAGAATGTGAGTTACCATCTGTAGTAAAGGTATGTGTCCTACAACGAGAGGTTCTCTTGGCCTGCAGTTCGCAAAATCCCGCGGGGCCAACAAGGGTTCGCTTGGGATTACCCCTTAAAGTGGCTTTCGCTTCATTATGTCTATCGATTGTAATGTTGCTGGCCTTAGTGAAGACGCATCCTGAATTCAACGTCGGCATGACAGGGTGAGGATCGATAAGCCTGAACAAGAAATGCCCTACGAGATTTTGTTAACTAATCATCAATATAATTAAATAGGAACATTAAGAATGCACATACTTCTACCACAAAAGGAATTTATTACTGGAAAATAAATATGTTCCCATAATCTATTAAGCAGGATGGGGTTGCACTATTCTATCGCAGATTTTTTAGGAAAACTTTAATTAACCTCATTAGTTGTTTCTTGGACCATCGCTCAACCCTTTACAAAACACAATTGTAAACCATCAAGCAGA
The DNA here is from genome assembly GCF_015104395.2 of Macrobrachium nipponense. NCBI lineage: Eukaryota > Metazoa > Arthropoda > Malacostraca > Decapoda > Palaemonidae > Macrobrachium > Macrobrachium nipponense. The sequence goes on from NC_061105.1 coordinate 26,905,972, forward strand.
AAGGAAGACAGGCAAAGGGAAAAACACAGACAGCCACAGCGGACTACATTAACCTAAGACCAACACCGTAGACACAGAATACGTACAACATCCGTGGTTAACTTCATCACTACATTGGTGCAAAAATAAAGAAAGACTGATACACGCATGACTCTCCATCCATTCATTGTGGGAAACATATTTTCTTCAATGTGCAGTTGCTGACCACTATTAAGGACACAAAAGTTCATTCGGTCACTTACCAGAATTCGAACTAAATTTGCGTAACCCGTTTAAGTTGGCTGCTGGGATCGTAATGGTGTGGATATGAATGAGCAGATATAAATTGCCTCTAAACTTTGACTTGGTATATAGATATACAAATGTCCTTTAACATCCAATTCCTCGGAATTAATATATTTTCATATATGCTAACCGAAAGGGAACTTTTTAGTTGATAATAATTTCTTCCTCTCGTGGATTCAAACCACTGCACAGAGAAATCAGGACTTCAGTGACATCCTTATCGACTCGGCCAACAAATGACGTATAAGTTGATATCGATTCCGACCTAACATATATGAAAATATATTAATTTCGAGGTAGAAGTAGAACGAATTGGATATTAAAGGACATTTGTAGCTTAATGCATATATATATATATATATATATATATATATATATATATATATATATATATATATATATATATATTATATATAGGTCATCCTATTAACTGGAGTCACCCAAGATCCTTAATGCAGTACAGCGACGCAGTTAAAAGGAATATCATTGAATCTTGTTTCATCGAATCAAACAATGGAATTGTTCTAAATTTAAGTCTTGGTTTGTTTAAACTCGATGCCTTCATAATTAAAAAAGTTGCATATAAATATAAGCAACAAAATTATTATATTCAGTTGTATAAATGCTTCTCTTATGGTTAAGTCGGTTTTAGTTTGTGATCTCCGATTATCCTGGATTATCTCTTTGATTTTTACCTTTTTCCTAATTAATCATCTGATATTCTTGATCATTTTGTTTACCTTGTAACGTTCTTCTTAATGTATCTCATCTGTGCCTCGACGAAGTCTTTTTATTTAAGGACGAAAGCGCTTTGGCTACGAATTTCTGCTTATTATTTTTTCCTATGGTATTGTCGTATATGTATACACACACACACACACACACACACACACACACACACACATATATATATATATATATATATATATATATATATATATATATGTGTGTGTGTGTGTGTGTGTGTGTGTGTGTGTGTGTGTGTGTGGGTATATATATACATATACGACAATACCACAGGAAAAAATAATAAGCAGAAATTCGTAGCCAAGCGCTTTCGTCCTTAAATAAGACTTCGTCGAGGCACAGATGAAATACAGTTAAGAAGAACGTTACAAGGTAAACAAAATGATCAAGAATATCAGATGATTAATTAGGAAAAAGGTAAAAATCAAAGAGATAATCCAGGATAATCGGAGATCACAAACTAAAACCGACTTAACCATAAGAGAAGCATTTATACAACTGAATATAATAATTTTGTTGCTCATATTTATATGCAACTTTTTTAATTATGAAGGCATCGAGTTTAAACAAACCAAGACTTAAATTTAGAACAATTCCATTGTTTGATTCGATGGAACAAGATTCAATGATATTCCTTTTAACTGCGTCGCTGTACTGCATTAAGGATCTTGGGTGACTCCAGTTAATAGGATGACCTAAATCTCTCATATGTACGAATAATGCATTCGATATTTGACCAGTTCTCACTGAATATTGGTGCTGTTTGATTCGTTGTGAAAGTGATTTTCCAGTTCGTCCGTAATATATTTTATCACACTTTTTACAAGGAATTTCATATATAGGGCCAGAAACATCAATTTGCACAAGGGAATGACCGAAAATCAGCCATGTTTCCAATGCAGGGAGTAGTAATTCGATTTCCAATGAAATAGGAAAAGTGTTCAGTTATCGGACAGTTTCAAACCTGAGTTCATTACCCTTTGTAAAAGTGGTAAATATAACTAAATAGGATGCATTTTATATCTACATATATCGCCATTACTATCCAGATTACACAAAAGGCACAACAGGCCAGATTTCACTAGTGTGAAAAAATCGGACACAGACGAGAAAATAAAATAGCATACAAAATTTAACTAACAGATCAAGATAAAACCCCCAAAATGAGTGAACATCCTCACAAGTGAAATCAGCCAGAAAACGTAATACAGTGATGATTGCAGCACACAAGGGAAAGCAAAACTTAATGAATCCATTAATTTTGATACAATCTCTCCCAAAACAGCTATAGTTCAGTCTTTGTCCCTTGGTGGCTTCCTTTCTCGTTTCCGGAAGTCAATAATTTAGTCGTTGTTGGGTGGGGTAGGGGGCGGGGTTTGGTTTGGGTGGTTGGAGGTTGTTGGGAGGGGGTGGGGGACCAGAAACGTCTTATAGCAGTGATGATTACTTAAACTCATCATCTTTATTGCATCTGAAATTCCATTAGTTTTCATACTGCAGCTCTTCAATTTCTCGTTGGCAGTTTCACTAATTTAACTCGTTTCTTTCACGATTCTTTCCCCTCGAAGTACACGATATCGTCTGCCTCAAACGTCACAACATTTCCGCCCTCAAACATCAGAATATCCTCTCCCTCAAACTCCACAGTATTTGCTTCTTCAAACTACATTTCATTCATGTTATGAAACGCCATGATACTCTCTCCATCAAGCTTCGTATTTTGACACAGCAACAAGAGAACGAGAAGGCACCAATTCGCAGCAGGAAGAGAATTTCAGATCCGAATCCAACTCGAAGAGTGGATTCCAGACCTAGATGTCAAAGCAGAAAGCGAACGAACGTCTTGCCTCAGTTCGCACCAGTTCTCATAGAGTTCTGGCTCTTTTTTTTTTTGTTCATTTGACAAACTGGGACATAAGTTAGTGTCTTCTAATGGAATCTCCTACTGATCGAGTATGTCCAACATGCTAGTGGAGAAAATCCCTCGGCTCTATTCCAGTTCAGCATCAAAACCTAATCAAATCATCCTTGGCAGAGTCAAGACCCTCCTCGAAATTTCGCTGAAATCCCTCGACAAGCAAACAAACAAAACAGACAAAGAAAGACGCGGGTGAATTCCTAACTATCTGTCCAACTTCGTGGAAGGAGGTAATAACATGTGCTTCCTTCGGCAGCATTCCACGAGGAGTCATTTTGCGTCATTTCATGTCATTTTCTTCCTATGCGGCCGCCGCATTCATCGCTTGGCTCATGACTTACTACTTGTCCATAAATATTTCGCATTTTCTATGGGATGCCTCCGGCCAAAAATACTTTACTTTCCTCCTCTCTCTCTGTCTTCTCGTCTCTCTCCTCTCCATCCTCTCAGTTGTTGTTTCGTTATTATTAGTATTATCGATATCACAATTATTGTTTTCTCCGTCATCCTGGTAGAATATATATTTCACAAGTAGCAGAGGAATTACTTGTCGCCTAATGGTACTCAGTAAAAAAATTCAAGTCACTTTTCAGTAAAAAAAATTCAAGTCATTTTTTTAATTTTTAATTTGATAATCTTTGACCACATTATTATTATTATTATTATTATTATTATTATTATTATTATTATTATTGTTATTATTATTATTATTATTATTTTATTATTTATTATTATTATTATTATTATTATTATTTCCTCATTCATCTTAACCTTTACTCCATCATGCGACATAAAATACGGCGGTCATTGATTGCTGATAATCAAAGAGAGCGGGAAGGTCAAGGCCACGCTACCTTGCGGGCAATTGCACGTGAAAAGAACATACGTGTATGTTGAAGACTTTCTTACACGTACATGAATGTTTATATAGATATACATTTGTATGTACAAGCACATCATCACACACACACACTATATATATATATATATATATATATATATATATATATATATATATATATATATATATATATATTATATATTTTTTATATATATATATATATATATATATATATATTAATATATATATATCCATATATATCCAAAATTATATCCGTATGAGAATATCTGAGAATATTTGCGTCCAAATGTATTGTATATTTATTTGAGGGTGCTTTACGTTCCTTACATATAATTTTCATACAAAAAAATGTTTTTTGCATATATATATATATATATATATATATATATATATATATATATATATATATATATATATATATATATATATATACATACATACATACATACATACATACATACATACCAACTCACCACATCTCTTTCAGCGAAACACAACTCAACGAACCTGACCACAGCAGCGAACTCACAGAATCGACCGAGAATGTCAGCACGAAAATCAATTATTTTGGTCTTCGTGAGACCTTCTCTTAATAATTTATTTGTTGTGTTTGTTGAAGGTTTGTGTGTGTGTGTGTGTGTGTGTGTGTGTGCGGAGACAAGGAAGTGGTAGGGTAAAGGAGAGGCATCTGGTATTATCGATGACATTTAACTTCAGTTTATGATTCTAAACTTTGTTTTTTAACGTTACTCAAGAAAGAACTCCCGGGTTTTATGGGAGAAGAGATGGGGTGGAAGGTGGGTGAGGCGGTGTTGGGGAGGGTAGAGATTGCTGAGTTGTGTTAAATAGATAATGATTTGCCTCCAGATTTGAGGGAGAGAGAAACGCCCAGACACACAGACAGACCAACCGACACGGAGTCGAGCTGTGGTGCCTGTGTCAAATGGCAAGAGAGAGAGAGATAGCCAGTAGTAGGGAGAGACCCTTGCCGAGGCTGTCGGGTGGTGGTGGTGGCGGTGGTGAGCCGCAACATGCACGAAAAAAATGGATTCATTTTTACAACCCCGGAGGAATGCAGACTGGGCTTCTATTCATTAGGAACGTCAAGAAAGGATATATGTACAACACAAGAAAGAGGAAAGGATATGGAGATGAACAGAAGAGAGGAATAAAGCCAAATATTGACGAGTGAAATATTAAAATGGGATGTACGGGTGTACCTGAAAAGTGCATCAAGAAATATAAAAGGTCGATTGACCACTCTCGGGTCGCATACCGTCAGCAACATGAAGAATTTTATTGATTAGTAAACTATTGATCAAATTAACAGAAAAATTCCCATCTTTCGCAAGGTTTAAGTGATGGAAGATCCTGCACCCATAACCGGATCATTTTAATCCTTGATCGACATTTCCTAGACCCATACATCATCCAATCACAAAATTCCATTAAAATCCGTCCATCACCTTAAGATATTGTGTTTCAATTCCTGAATGGATCCAGACCTATCTAAAAATCGAGACAACTCCCCCCCCCCCCCCCCTAGAAAGAGCAAATCTCCCTAAGAAGAAGTTTCGCTGAAACACAGCAAAAACTTTCTGAAAAATCTCGTGGAAAGACAAAGGACGCCGGTGAACGCATAACCTCCTTCTAACTTCGCCGGTAAATGCATTGAGTAAATAAGTTGGAGAGAGAGAGAGAGAGAGAGAGAGACTTAACAACCAGTTGACGAGAAGGTCAGAGGAGCAGTAAGGAAATATGAGTAATTACGAAGGATGTCAAGGGGTAGGGGGTGAGGGAGAGCAGCTGAAGGGAGGGAATGGCTGATGAAGGGGGAGGTGAAGATAATGGGAGCTGGGAGATGGAAACGAAGGTAGTGTTTAAATGCTGACATCGAAATTGCGGAAGATGACTTCCAGGTTACGGTTTTTGTTGTTATTATTACTGTTGTCATTGTTGCTGTTGTTGTGAAATCCTTTATTTATCCAATCATGACTGATAGTAAAATGGAAGTAGTTATTAGTTATTGCAGAATTTGAGGAACAGGAGCAAATATTTTTATGTATCGAGTTTTTGATGGAGATAATGAGGGAGAGGAGGCAAGATGGAGAGAAACGCCTATCCATTGTAAAACAGTAACATGGAAAAATCAAAGGACTGTCCTTATGCTTGCCACTTCTACTCTCTCTCTCTCTCTCTCTCTCTCTCTCTCTCTCTCTCTCAAGATCTGGCTGTAAATAACCATCATTATGCTGTGGACGGTTTCTTAAAATAAAAAAAAGAAACAGAGAGAGAGAGAGCGAGAGAAAGCGGAATAAACAAGCAGGAGTTGCTTTGAATCCATAAAGAAACAACTAGCACCCAAAGATCTGAATTAGTTCAGAAATGTGACGCCAAGAGAGAAAGAGAGCAATTACAAAGAGCATAAAACCAAAGAATTTAATCCTAGTGCATTCACGTTAAAAAAAAAAAAAAAAAAACATAACTTACGATGCATCCAGTGGGCAAGCGTCAAGAAGATTCAACACAATAATTTGCACTTAGACATCTCTTTAGTGTTTTTGTTTGCATCTTGATGTTTGTAGAGCTCTCTCTCTCTCTCTCTCTCTCTCTCTCTCTCTCTCTCTCTCTCTCTCCGTGACACACACACACACACAGACACTCATAAAATATAAGATATCAAAGCCACTCATCTGCAACCCCGTTAGATTCACTTGTTCTGAAGATCAGCGAGACCTTACTTAGTAAACAACTGCCGACCGAAGCCACTGAATATAAACATTTTTCCTTACCTTCTGCGACAGCGGAATGTCTCTACAGGAGGCCGTTTTCGTCAGGGGCGCCGGGTATCGGCTTCTATACATTAATATGCAGCCGAGGGAAGTCTTCCAAGGAGAGCCATTAGGAAGGAGCTGCTGCTGTAACCTCCTCGCGATCTACAAGTTTGTTTACAAACACAACTTGTGCTCTTCTTGTTTTTAAAAGCGGGCGTTGGGTTGACCAATCCTCCTGATGTTTGCTTCTTCGTTTAAACGTGGTTCAAGAATGATCTTCTTGCACGACTACAGCTTGCTTTTGCTTACTGAACAAATCTCTTTTTACTCATCTCTTTACAGCTCTCAGCTGTGCTCCTACTTCCCCACCATGATTAAAAATTTCGCTTCACGCAACCGAATTTTCTGACACTGCTGTGGGCCAGTAGTCAATTCTTTACGTCTTGTGTTTCACAAAATGCATCTTTCGGACTTGATCAGTCGGTTTTGATAGTCTGGACCACTTCGTTTTTGAGAGGGAACGTGCTCTCATCACTTTTCATGGGTTTCGGGATACTCAACACTATTTACTTACATTTTGTTTTTACCTGTACTACTGAGAAAATAAGGACGAAATCTATATAATTATGTATATAATAATACTAATAATACACACACACACACACACACACACACACATATATATATATAATATATATATATATATATATATATATATATATATATATATATATATTAATTAAAATAAGTAGATAGACAGATATGATACGTAAACAACAAAATCAATGTTTCTATACTGAGCTGTATGATCAGCGTGCAAGGTCATCTGAAGAACCACTTTGTTCAGGCGGATATTGTAATAATGCATGCAGGTCTGGAAAATACTGATACGAGATAAAACTAATGGCTACCATAATCTATTCATTGGACGTCTAAGATGTTTAGGTCAGTTACAACGTCGGCGGAATGCCCTATCAGAACTGGTCATCTCTCCCGTGTCTATGGACTTGTTTGTCTCCTAAACTCTCTCTCTCTCTCTCTCTCTCTCTCTCTCTCTCTCTCTCTCTCTCAAGTAAACCCACAAAACAGTCACCGTCACAAAGAAACCAGCGGTAGCCGTCTCCCGCAAAATGAGCGGCTTTTTTTTTTTTTTTTTTTTGCATCATTTCAAAAGGTTATTTGATTTGCCAGTAGTAATGGCAGGACGAATGAAGGTCTTTTCCCGTAATTGAAATACAGAATGACGACAGCAACAGCGAATTGCGCTCTCCGAGTTCGGTCTACGAAGGTCGTTGTGAAACGGAGTGAGGATGGAATTCTAATGGAGCGTCATAGCTCGTCTGGTTCATTTTCAGAAATGAATAAAACTGTATTCATGTGTGTGTGTATGTAAATAGCAGATAATTATATATGTATGCAGATATATATCAATATTGACATTTACGTGTGTATACACACACACACACCGATATATATATATATATATATATATATATATATATATATATATATATATAGTATATATATATATATATATATATACATATATCTATATATATATATATATATATATATATATATTATGTGTGCGTTTGCGTGTTTGTATATAAATGTAGGTATGGACTGGGCATGTGCTTGGGCGTTTATATACTCATATACATAACGGTTCTAAGAGTGTATATATGTGTAATACCTAATTTATTTAAGTATGCATATTGTATTATTTCAAATGTACAAGTTCATGATCTGTATATGAAAACACCCAAGTATTTATTGGGAAGGAGACCCTTAAAGCTGCCCTTCCATTCAAGTCATAATAAATTCATACACAGACACACACACACACACACACACATACAGAGAGAGAGAGAGAGAGAGAGAGAGAAATATGTTTGCTCTAGGATTTATCAGATTGCACTCTTCGTTGAAGAGTACAGCCACCATCATTTGGCTTGGCACTTGTCTATAGTCTCTCTCTCTCCCTCTCTCTCTCTCTCTCCTTCTGAAAAAAAATATAAACTCCTCCCCCCCCCTCTCTCTCTCTCTCTCTCTCTCTCTCTCTCTCTCTCTCTCTCTGACGGTTGGTTGTAAATAATGGGAACAATTCGGTTTTTACAAGTCAGCTTTTTCAGACTTGGAAAGAAATGTAGGTCGTTTTGCGGTGTGAGGAAAATGGTTTATTTTTGTTTCCTTGATAACACGGATGTGAAGTGGTTTGCATCTAATGATTAAAACAATTGTTATTATTGTTCTACAGACGATTAGAAGTTTTTATTTAATAATAATAATATAGTAAATGCAAATGAAAAGAAAATTCATACACAACAAAATTAACATATGTCGAAGATAATAACTACTTTAATGACTGTCAGAATGTTAAATAGTATAATGACAGTTTTGATTATGATAATGATAACAAATTTGCTGCTAATAAGCTTAGTACAAACCTTCTCAGATTGTCGAAACCTTTGTCAATAAAGTTTGATCAATCTCGAGAGAAAAAATATTATGAGCCTTACTCTTAGTTGCAACGAAAGGTTGGAGTAATAATAATGATAATAAAAAAAAAAATAATAATAATAATAATAATAATAATAATAATAATAATAATAATAATAATAATAATAATAATAATAATAATAATAATAGAAGGTTAAGCTACAACACAAATAACCACAGTAAATGGCCGATAAGCGTAACGATATCTCCAAATGTTATCAAAGGATTTCAATTACATTTTGTGGGGAAGTTGGCGATGGGCCCAGGAAGATTTGGTGAGCTTTTGAGATTGATTCTGAATTAGATTCGAATGCAGGACTTTTTGTGTAGCCAGGCTGCTTTCTAGTTTGCTTTTAAGTGTGAGATCAAAACTATTATTATTATTATTATTCTGTATCGTGGATGGATCCATGTAGAACATTTCCAGAGCATTAGCCCCATAATACACCTGCACCAAGGACCCATCAGCAACGCGTCCAGACCTGCAAACACACATTGCGTATTTCACTTCTACTATCTCTCTCACTCTCTTGCCTCCTCTACGCCCTATTATTATTATTATTATTATTATTATTATTATTATTATTATTATTATTATTATTATTATTATTATTACTACTACTACTACTACTACTATTTTTAAGCCACAGCCCTTTTGCTTCTTCCTCCTTGGTTTCTGTATTAAAGAATCATTCATATAAAAATAAATATACTATAAGATAGATAATTGATATAAAACAAATAAATTGTATAAACTATGGCAGTGATATCGATATCAAATGAGATATATAAACTATATGTCGTCACCAAATATTGGGAAAGTTTCATGCACCTCATTGCCACGTAGAAGACAGAACGTGAATGGCTGTTATTACATATAGGCTGTTTTTTTTTTTTTTTTTTGGGGGGGGGTACTTTTTATTATTTCTACTCATTTTTGTCAGTTACTTAAAGGAAGGTAGCTGAATCACACAATCCCAAATCACGAATAAGCGTCTTCTTAGATGTCCGGGCGAACTATTTAAGTTTTGTCTTTTCCTGTCTAACTTCGGGCCTGGACCACACAAGAACATTGGGTTTGGGCGTCTCATTGGCCCTATATAGCCTCTCAGCAGATATGTTTAAGGTAACATAAACATTAATCAAGGTAAAACTTCGGTTTTGCCGACATGTAATTCGTGTTTCTCTTTCGTCACTGATTTTAGACTGACGCAGGCCATCTTGAAATTATATTGTCTGTCTACGTCAATAAGAATAAATGAAAACATTTACATACTAGATTCATGTCATATCATTCATATTTTATGCAAGTTATGAAAACCGAAACCAGTTTACACTCGTGCAAAACTGCCAGCACAGCACTGATCAAAATAAGAGGGTCGCAACCCTCCATTCCCTAAATCTCACGAACTTGAACTATTACAAATCTCGCCAAATCACAGCACTTTGGGCTCAACCACTTCCTTGGAAAACACCGTTTAATTCATTCGAAATGAATTTCTTGGGTAGATCATCAGCTATAATGCAGAAGTAACAAAGGAAAAGCACATATCACCACTGCTAACTATGGTGAAGACAGGAATAAGTTTTCAACAAACCACTTCGCGCACGCACCGTATAAAGTTGTCGGTGCTCGAGATATAATAATGGAAAGGGCCCCTCTGTACGGACCGGTACACTCCCTCCCCCGACCGAGACGCGTTGCCAATGAAGAACATAGACTAGCATAGCCAGTGGCACGGCACCGTCGCAACACGCGCACACACACACACATACACACTCGCACGTACTCACACACACACACGCGCGCGCGCGCACTCACATAAGCGCCCGTACTAACGCACGCACACACTCACATTCATCCTGGTCCTACCTCTCTCTGTCTGCAACTGAGTGAGCACCCGAAGTGTGGATCAGGTCGGTTGTCTTGCAGCTCGGTAACGCCGAGCCGAGAGGGCGGTGGCGGCGCATTCTTTTATTCCCTTCAATGTTAATGCAGACTCTTAACAATCTACTTTCGGATTATGCTGAGAACTAGATTGCTCTAACCTTCTAGCGCCACTCTTTCGGAAGTTTCTGGGGAGGGGGCGGCTTTTAATGCTGCTTATGTGAAAGTGTGTTACTTATTTATATTCCAGGAGTCATCCACACTTTTGAATTTTGATTGAATTAATTTTCTTGAATTTTGTGATAAATTAATTTTGATTTAATTTTATTTAATTGATTCAAGAATTAATTAAACTTTACTTTGTTTTCAAGTAACAGTAATTTTCCCTGATATTGTGAATTTCCCTTATAAATTTTGAGTTTAATAATAAATTTTTGTATTTAAAATTTTTATAAGTGTTTTCTTTATCTTACACCAGTATATTTGCATTTAATTATGATTATATTGATGTTAGGTAGAAACATAGAGTGGTAATTGATCTGTTTTCCTTCAGTTTACTTGAAGTGACTTAGAACCAGGGAAGTACTTAGACTTATGAAATCAGGGAAATACTTAGACTTTTAAAGTTGTTGATGGAGTGATGCCCTTTGATTAATTTAATTACTTACAAGATTACCTCACACCTGTTTTGATGAAGTTAGTCTGATTTTCTGCAATACTGGTAAGTTGTTAAGGGATCACTGTTGCCTTTAGAGTATTCAGTCGTTTAATACCTGTGATGAGGGTTCATGTGTCTGGCTTTTGTGACGTATCAGTTAATGAATGGTAAGTGTAGTAACCAGATCTCTGGCCACTTTCCCCCCAAGTAATTAATGGTAACCAGATACTTGGCACTTCGTCACAATATATATATATATATATATTATATATATATATATATATATATATATATATATACATACATCGAGCTACAAATGTCCTTTAATATCTAATTCACTCTACCTAGGAATTAATATATTTTCATATATGCTTAACCGAAGGGGAATTTTATTAGGCGATAATAGAATTGTCGGCGCCCAGGCGCGAACCCAGGACACCATACAAATCCAGGACGTTAGTGTGAACTTTCACCCACTCCACCACCACCGCAAGAGGCGGTGGTGGATTGGGTAAAAGCTTCACTGACGTTCCTTGATTTGTATGGTGTCCTAGGTTCGCGCCTGGGCGCCGACCAATTCTATTATCGCCTGATAAAATTCCCCTTCAGTTAAGCATATATGAAAATATATTAATTCCGAGGTAGAGTGAATTAGATATTAAAGGACATTTGTAGCTCGATGTATATATATATATATATATATATATATATCTATATTATATATATATATATATATATATATTATATATAAGTACAGGACGTTCGAAAATTAGAGCACCCCTTCTACAGCATAAACAAAAGTAATTTAAAACAGGTACCATTTATTTAAGTTCCTCTCTGAGTATTTAATATTTTGTGTGACCTCCATCTGCCTGTACCACAGCCTTCATTCTTGAGGGGTATGATTTCAGCAAATCGCAAAAAACTGAGACTCAAACAGCACTTCGATCACTTCTCTTCGCAGTTCATCGAGCCTTGATATACCATCGTAGTTCACTGTGCGTGCTTCAACACAATCCTTTAAAATGCTTACACACACATTAAGGTCAGGGGAGCTACCTGGAAATTCACTTGATGAAAAGAAATCGATACCACTGTTTCAAAGCAGCTCCTGTGTCTGAAGATCATTGAAACATGGTGCCTTATCATGCAAAAATATGACTTCTTCAACAGATAACATATTTTCAGGATCTTTGAGGAAAGGAAATACTCCACTAGTAAACACAGTTTCTCTGAAGTATTCGCTATTCCATTACTGACCTTTTTCTTTGACGATCCACATTAACCATTTGGCTGTGAAACAGAGAAAAATTCACAAACATTCAGGAAATTTCACAACTTGGCAATAGCTCATGTCATTGCTGATATTATCCAACTTTGCAACCCAAATGTCATTTTTATGATTTGGCTTCCTGAGTGTAAATGAAGAATTCATCTGATGCCAACATGGAGAAAGTCAGCTTCATCCCAATCTTCAAGAAATGAACCACAAAACCATGCACAGTCTTCTCTCTGTTGCTGAGTGATGTTGGGCTTGCTGATAACATGAAATCAACTCATGATTTACAGCACTTTAACTTCTCTTCTTTCCCCTTTTTGTTTCTAGTTCAAGCGTCAATTTACATAAAGACTTTCTCAGTCTACCCACTGCCTCATTTATGATGTCTTTTGACTGCTGAGAAAGGACTTCAGGCCTTCCAAGATTCTCACAGTCATATGGATTTTTGTTCCAGTTTCTTTTAACAAAGGATTCAACTCTTTTAATGTATTTAGCTATCCGTCTGATTTCCTTCGAGTCGTTAGCCATGGCTGTATCTAACTCCACCACTCAGTCTGAAAATACAAGAAATGTAAAATGAAAAATAGAAACCCATGATAATATACTTGGATATAGGCTATAGCAGAAAACTTCATAACTTTCCATTTATCCTGTGGATGGGGGGGGCGCTCTAATTTCGAAACACCTGATTGATATATATATATATATATATATATATATATATATATATATATAGTATATATATATATATATATATATATATATATATATATATATATATATATATATCTTATCTCCCGCTTGTACACTTAGTATAATGGTGTTAGACAGATTGTATGTCTTTTCTTACGACTGTTATTCGTAAGCTTTGTGGGTTCTACTTCTCTGCTCGTATACGTGATATCTAGTTGGTTCTTCTTTAGAATAAGGGAGATGACTCAAACGGATGATGTTTAAACTTAACAGCTTTATTTCTTAGCGCCATCACTGGAGTAGAGAGATAGTTTTGTCGGACAACCGATCCGTTGAGTAACTAGAAGAGAACTAACAATATATGAGCATCGTGTCAATAGTGGAACACTAGCTATCTCAGCGATTTACATATAAAATGAATACGTAGGCCGCCGGCTCGGAAGTCATGAGTTTCCGCTGCGGGTTAACAGGTCAACCGCTTCCCATGGAAGGTGTTGTGAGCTGTTGACAAACTACAGAAATAATGATATATCCAAATGCAAACCAGGCTACTGCAAGCATTGCACAGCGTGGTCCAGTTTCACATGGTCACGTAGGACGCTCCTAATTCACCAATGACCCCTTAGGTCGTGGGTTCTATTTACAGATATGTAATTTATCTGTATTATTAAATGTAATTATTACATTAGGCTCGGACAGCTACCATTCAAGCCTTGAATAACAAAAGTTACGTTAAACATGGTTTTTTAGGAGTGTGCCCGTAACATATATTTAGTCATAATCATAAACAAGTGATTAAGTGCATAAAAGGTTTTTTACATACACTTTTTGGACATATTCATAAATAAAGAAAAATGCATGGAAAATATAGATCCATGTTTGATATATATATATGGTATAATGTAAATAATGATTATTAGGTACCAAAAAATTAAAAGGTTAACATGTATACATGAAGATTATAGTAATAGGTAACCCGATTAAGAATAGTTGTTACCCTGTAAAGATACATAACTAATACATGATCATGGATAACTGTTCAAGAGTATTTGTTACTCTTTGTAAAGATAAAAAGATAACATATGATTGTGCACAAAATATAGATTCCTGGTACATACATGCACCAACAGTTTAATATATAGGGCTTCAATATTTTATTAGGTGCCCGAAAGATACTTTTAACTGTTCATATAAAAAAAAAATATAAATGCAAAGGCTTGGAGTCTCTTGTCCTACATATTGCCAGCGTACAGACCGCTTTTCACACATAACACAATTCCAGACAATTTTCCTCTGAGTCAGGTGAAATGGCCAGTTTCAGATGGCTCTGACCGTAAAAGCTTTTAACGCAATAGGAGTGTCGTCTGGACGCGGCAGAACGTTCCTCTGAAGATCCATCTGTGTTCGCCTCAACCTACGCCAAGCAAAGATGTTAACGGCGATAATAATAATTACTGTAACACAAAACACGGCTAACAGCACGTAGAAACGAAGATTTTCTCCTTCTGCATAAGTCGGTGACGTGTGGTCCATCTCAGCCAGTTGCGTCAAGCGATGAGCCACCTTCGCGTTGTATGGGAGAGGTAGTGATGGGATAACTGTAGTCGCCCACGTAAAGTTGCCGAAAAATGCACGTTCACGGATTATAGTGTTAACCCCTCGGACCGTGTAGTTCGTAGACGTCCCGGTACAACCGTCGGCTGCAACAAAGACCTGGGAGTGGGCCACGGTCCCGTCCGGACATGCCACTTCAAAGCCGTCCTTGTCGTATCGGATCCACGAGCCATTGTTCAGTCTGTAATTGAACTTATTACCGTCAAAAGGATAAAGTTTTTTCAGACAACCTTCGTGTGTATGGGAGAGAGAACCATTTAGCACTATGCCTAACTCACATGAATCCATTGATATAGGATGGAATTCAAAAGAGTCAGCCGTACAAACTTTATTATTCATGGCTTCTGAACAGTGAGTGAATTTATCTAAGTCTTTAATGATTGTATATGATTCCCTATCAGGGGAAATCAATACGTGTCCCGTCAAATTGGATATTACTGGACTTGAGTTATTCGTCATGAAAGTTGGGAACGGTGCTATTTTGTATGCTTGCCAGGCATCAGAAGAATCAAAGGGAATGGTAATCATGATCCTGTAATTTTCAACGCTTACCGATATTAAGCTATAATAAAACTCTATCTTATGGGCGTCTAACAAAGGAATATAACCTAGTTTCTCCCGTCCGTTCTCCAAAGTTAAAGTCAGATCTTTAATAGGCATAAGATGAGGGGATAAAACACCCTTTGTTGCTAGCGTAATAGCTTCTACATAGTCCTTTGATTTCTCAATAAAATGTGATATTTTGGTACGGATATGATCTATTTTCGAACTATAATAAGCTAACGTAGCCAGCAAGTGTTGTACTTCCATAATCTGATCGATATTACTAGAATTTTCGTTCACCAAACTCATTATTTGATTGACTGAGGATAACTGGCTATGCAGTAAGTTCGGACAAAGCTAATTCGGTTTTATGTTGCAAAAACTCAATTCTCTTATTTTGATCATTTATTTTAAGGCGATTTGAAATTCCTAAGCCTAAACTTGCAACAGATCCAAAGATGTTTAATCCAGCAAAGATAAGCGGGTTGCGACATTCGAGATTATTGTGCCGCACAGACCACATCAGCAGATCTCGAGCCAGATCTTCTGCCTCGGTGGTTTTATTTTGCAAGTCGTATGATAACATTTCCGCGACGCTGATTGTTTGAGCTAGCGAACCCTCTGAGTTAATGACGTCATCCTCAGGAAGAAAGATCGCCTTCATTTCAACTTCTATGACTATATTGCTTGCGGTAATGAAAACGTCTTCTGTTCTTTCTACAATAGTGCCATGAGTAAAATCTAATTTTTTTGTTTTAGCGCTCTTCCCACACGACAAAGATGTCTGAACGAACAATATCACCCCTAACAATAACAGATTCATTTTGGAAACCTGCAATGAGTAAAATATATGTAATAACTCATGTTAAAGAAAAATGTTTACATACAAATATTATATATATATAAGTTATTATACAAGTTTCATAGATACAAAAATTTCCCTCACTTCCTTCTACCCTTCTTTTTAATTTCTGATGTGCCCCAATAGAACGATTCTCATATCAGTGGGTTGGGATACGTTTTGAACTCTAAATCTATTGGCCGTTAATATTTCTAAAATGTTAAACGGGCCTTCAAACTTAGGTGTCAGTTTGTAGTTGATTCCTTTGCGTACGTATACTTGTATGTATACCTTATCGCCCACGGCATATGTTTTAGTTGGCTTAGCTATTTTATCATGATTTCTTTTCATTATGATTTGTGATTCTTCTAGATTCTTACGAAGTATATTATAGCGACTTATGCTTGCATCCATAACATCCTTTAGAGGATTTGATAAATTCGTTGTAGGCGTTAATACATGGAAAGGCGTTCTAGCTGGGGTACCGTACAGTGCCTCGTGTGGCAACATTTTAATAGATACATGATATGAGTGATTAAGAGTGCTTAGTACCGCAGGTATGGCAATGTCCCAGTTGGGGTCCATCCCCCCTAAGGTGACCCTTAAAATGTTTAAAACCTTACGATTTGCTCTTTCCACTAGCCCGTTAGACTCTGGGTGGTAGATCATGGTATTGATTTTCTTTATGCAAAGGAATTCACACAATGAGTTAAGGAAGTGATTATTGAATTCTCCGCCAGAGTCGCATATTATCATGTGTGGAATTCCATGTTTACAAATGTAGCACTCGTAAAACTTCCTAGCGCACTCGACTGCGGTTTTAGTTTTAAGCGCTATCAGTTCGGTATATCGAGTCAAGGCATCTATGATTACTAGGATGTGCTTATTTCCTCTGTCTGACTCATAAAACCCTGTTAATAAATCTAAGTGTACTCTTTCAAAGGGTTGATTGGGCACGGGATAAGCCCCTAGGCTGACAGGTGTCTTAGTGTGCCCTTTGTGTTCTTGATAAGTGCGACAATTAGCTATGTGCTTTTTTATATCTGTAAGCATCGTATGCCAATAAAATAAGGATTTGGCTTTCTGTGACATGATGGAGAAACCCGGGTGGCCATGCAATGGATTTGCATGCAACCAATTTAAGACCGTGGGTATAAGTGAGATCGGCACCACCACCTGGTCGTTATTCAGCTGTGGTGTGTTGCGGGTTTTCCTCGTCACGGATCTACACAGGATATTATCTTTGATTATATAATTCTGCTGCTTATACTTTATATATTCCTTTTCCTTAGGATTTCTGTTTAAAGCGTTAATGATTTTTTCTAATTGCTGATCTTTTCTTTGTTCCGTCTGTAATAGTTCAGCACTCCAGCCCAGATCTTCCTGTTCAGATATAGTTTTAACAATAGGCATGGATGTTGATATATCTATTAATTCAGCTAATGGTTCCGTACAAGATGACGCGGTGTTGCGTGATAATGCATCAGCAATGATATTTGCTTTCCCAGGTAAATACCCGATCCTCGCGCCAAAGTCCTGGATGATCATATGCCACCGAGTTCATTTGGGGCTGTGACTAAAGCCTTTAAAGAAGTCGGTTAGGGGCTTATGATCAGTGAGAACCCAAACGGGATAACCGTATATTATGAACTTAAAATGCACTAGTGAATTAACAATAGTGAGCCCTTCCTTGTCTATTACTGCATATTTACTTTCGGAAGGTCTCAGTTTACGTGAATAAAAAGCTATAGGGAAAAACTGTTTGTCATATTGCTGAAGCAATACCCCACCTACTCCTAGGTCTGAGGCGTCTGTTGCAATAAAGAATTCCTTACCGAAGTCAGGAAATTTTAAGATAGGGGAACTACACAGTTCATCTTTCAATGTATCAAACGCCTGTTGATGTTTCTCAGACCATATGAAATCTACACCCTTCTTTATAAGATCGGTTAGGGGAGCGGCTATGATTGAGTAGTTGCGTATGAAACGCCTGTAGTACCCGCTACACCCTAGAAATTGCTGTATTCCCTTGACGTTAGTAGGTGTCGGAAAATTACGGATAGCCGATACCTTATCATGGACTACTTTAAGACCTTGACTAGACACCGTGAAACCTAAACAGACTAGTTCTGTTTTGAAAAATTCACACTTACTTATCTTTACCCTTAGGTTATGCTGCCTTAGTCTTTGTAGCACTAGCTCTAATTTACGTAGATGTTCTTCTAAGGTATTAGAAAAGATTACAAGGTCGTCCATATAGGCATGTAGGATATCCCCTAACAAGTCTCCGAACACGATGTTGATCATTCTAGTAAAAGTTATGGGAGCACAACATAAACCAAAAGGCATACGCAAAAATTCATAATGTCCCCTGGCTGTGCTGAAGGCAGTGTATGGGATACTCTTCTTTTCCAACGGTATCTGGTGGAAACCATTGAGTAAGTCCAAACTGGTAAAATATTTGTTCTGACCTAATAAAGATAGAATATCGTCTGTACATGGCACTGGGAATCGGTCAGGGATCGTTTCCTCATTTAAGCGACGGAAGTCTACGCAGATACGCCAAGTTCGATCTTTTTTCGGTACAACTATTAACGGAAAATTATAAGGGCTGTTTGATTTCCGAATGACTCCTTCCTTTAGCATTTTACCTACTTCCTCATTTATCTCATTCTGGAATTTCATAGGGAGTCTGTACGAAGGTACATAGATAACTTTCTGCTTGTCTTTTAACCTTATTTGGTGTTCTATGACATCCGTTTTTCCTAAGGATCCATCCGTATTGGAGAAAACATCATGATATTTAGTTAAAAGATCAAGAAATTTCTGCTGAATTTCCTCTTCTTGAATGTCTTTATTGATTTTATTTTTTATAGATTGCAAAAGGGATTCATCCGCAACTGATTGAGCGTGATTGATCTCAGCTACGGTAAGAATGCGATGTTTATAAACTTCCACATCCAAGATATGTTGATTTTTGTGAATTACTATAGTGGTATTCAAATGATTACAGACTTCGATGTTACATTGTTGTTGTGAGCCGACTGTATAAATGGCTTGTGTGACGGATAATCCGTGAGTTTTCAGAGTGTCGGAAAGGATTGACATTTCAGATCCCGGCAAGGTTTTCTTTACACGCTCGAGAGTTTGCGTGCAAGCTGATATTACGGGTGAGCGAGAATTCTGTTGGGTCGCATGGATGATTTCTTGAGTCATGAGACAAGTGATTGGTTCTTCAACGTACGTTACTATCCTATTTGTTGTCTCCTTGTTATCTAAAACTGATTTTAAGGTGTTAGAAGACTTATAGCATTTTCCTTTGATATACACGCCGTGTTTTGCAGGGGCTAAGGTAATGTTTTGAGTACCCCTAGACGGGTATCCTATAATTACAGCGGGATACATATCAATGTTTTGTACAACGATAAAGGTATTGGAAAACGTGCGCTTACCGACCTTGTACTGAACATGAGTTACTCCTACCACATTTAATTCATTATTTCCTATACCCTCTCGAGAGCCTTACTCCGGACTTCTCTATAGGGAAGTTTGAAAACAATATATGGTGAGTCCGCAAATCCATGATATTACGTGGACTACCAGAATCAAAGAATAATGTAAATGACTTATGATCTAAATTTACTGCATGTAAGGTTGGGCGTAACTCATCTTGACTTATAATTGCGTGAATTTGTTGCAAATCTACGGGAACCTGCACTGATTTTTTGGATTCGGCCGTGTGTTTCATAGGAAAATCGATTGCCTCACAATGATTTGGTAAATGATTAAATTGATTATTTGATACAAAAGATGTTGATATGAATGACCCAACATCGTCCTCTCCCCCCCTGGAGCTTACTACATGGTATGTGCTTTCTTTTGCACATTCGGAAAATTCGTCTGACCTTGCGAGTTCTGGCTAGACGGCCCAGGAACAGTTACTTCAAGCACAATTTGTTTGTTTCTGCTGTTGAACAGCATTACTGTTCGCCTGCTTCTTTTTAAAGTACTAAGGACCCTTCTTTTTGTTTGCATTGGCAACTGTTTGCATGTTTTTGGGATTCTGCTGTTGATTCCGCGAGAAGCACCGATTATATGAATGAGTGGAACCGTTATGAATTGAACAAAAACGCGTCCGACAGTCTGAAATCATGTGACCTGGTCTTTTACAGTTATAACAAATCATCCCTGCAGCTTGATTATTATTGACCACGTTTACTTGTTGTGGCTTATCCTCATTTTTTGCAAAAACTTGAGTAAACAAGGGATCAAGGTCAGTACATTTAGATATGTGTTTTTTGATCTGTTTATACACATCTAGTTCTGTACTTTTGGGCTGTAGCTTTTTGTCAAAACACCGCACTAAAGCTTCAGGCAACATGACTGTCATACACGTGAGATAAATCAAACGTATGAAATCTTTCCCGGCGATACTGGATCTTGTAACCCATGCGGAGTTACTTAAATTAACTTGATATTCATTTAGCCGGTCGGCAATTACCGCCGCCCGTTCTACAACATTAAGCTGAGTCATAGAGGCTTGGTTAAGGATGTTCCTTAAAGCCAGCACTACATCTAAAGCCTCTTCACTGCCATATACAGCACGTAACCTAACTTTGAAATCGACCCATGTAACCGCCTCTTGGAAAGAGACTCCTCTAAGATATGCACTTGCGTCTCCTTTAGCAAAGTCTATGAAGCTTTTGGCTTCCTGTAATTGTACAGATGGGTCTGTGATACATTTTGCATTTAAATGAGCGTCTACAGATGAGATCCATGACTCATGTTTTGAGGCAGGAACCCATTGACCCGACCTTGAAAAGGGACTATTGCTGACCTAGCACTGACGAGAGTGACTACATTGGGGTTACCCGGTGCGAAAGAACCAGCCACAGTAGTTGCCATGTTAACTTTTACTTTTTTCTTACCACTACGATTTCTTGCGATCCTATCAAAATATTTATAAGAGTACACACGACCACTACGTAAACGCATATGCAATATAAAATAAAAATGTGTTGCAAATAATAGGAAAATCCCCCAAAAAAGATAATATTAATACAGATAATTTGATAAAGATATTTTCAGGAGAACTCCTGGAAGAAAAAGCGATTAGCAACAACGAGGAAAAGGAATCTGCGGGCGAGAACTCGTAGTTGAAGAATGATTCCTGTAATGAATGAAGATTAAGATTGCGGATAACTCACCCCAGGAATACTGGACGATTGACTCTTGATGTACAACACTTCACTGAAAAAACCTGAATGGATAAAGAATGTACTTAGCTTTGGTATATATGCGGAAAGAATGTTGACGTTCCGATGACGTCACAGCCTCTCTCTCTCTCTCTCGTTGCAGGTGGAAGTGGTGGTGTCGTGATGACGTCACAGCCTCTCTCTCTCTCTCTCACTTTGCTTCCTCTTGACCTAATCTCTACGTCTTTGCTTGTGATCGCGCGTTGTTTTCTATGATGGTTGATTCCTCCCCGTTGATGGTCCGATGCTGCTTCGCGTCCGGTTTTGATTCTTGGAGATATGTGATGACAGTCGTTCACTTAAACGTCGATGTTGATGCTCGAATTCGTCTCGATGAAGGACATATCTTCGTATTCATAGGATGTTTACAGTTGCATGTTGATTGAAGATCCCGTTTCCTCAGTTTATTATTGATTTATAGCTGGGATTCGATTATTCGTTTCTTCGGTAGACGTATATGGTTCTTGTGTAATTGTAGATTTGAGCTGCCACCATTTTCTTATCTCCCGCTTGTCCACTTAGTATAATGGTGTTAGACAGCGACAGATTGTATGTCTTTTCTTACGACTGTTATTCGTAAGCATTGTGGGTTCTACTTCTCTGCTCGTATACGTGATATCTAGTTGGTTCTTCTTTAGAATAAGGGAGATGACTCAAACGGATGATGTTTAAACTTAACAGTTTGGTCGGACAACCGATCCGTTGAGTAACTAGAAGAGAACTAACAATATATGAGCATCGTGTCAATAGCGGAACACTAGCTATCTCAGCGATTTACATATAAAATGAATACGTAGGCCGCCGGCTCGGAAGTCATGAGTTTCCACTGCGGGTTAACAGGTCAACCGCTTCCCATGGAAGGTGTTGTGAGCTGTTGACAAACTACAGAAATGATGATATGTCCAAATGCAAACCAGGCTACTGCAAGCATTGCACAGCGTGGTCCAGTTTCACCTGGTCACGTAGAACGCTCCTAATTCACCAATGACCCCTTAGGTCGTGGGTTCTATTTACAGATATGTAATTTATCTGTATTATTAAATGTAATTATTACATATGTATATATATATGTATATATATATATTTATTTATACATATATTATATATAAATAAAATATATATAATTATGTATATATATATATATTTATAAATATATTATTATATATATATAATATTATCTATATATTATATATCATATATGATATATATGTATATATATATAGTATATATTTATAGAATTATATACATATATATATATTAAAATATATATTATATATATATATAATATATATAGAATATATATATATATAATATAGATCTTATATATATTATATATATAATATATATGGATGGCGACGCATCCCTAGCCTCTCTGATTTCGAAAAACCTGGTATATATATATATATATATATATATATATAATATATATATATATATATATATATAATGGAACCGAGATACTAGGATGTATTATGCTAACATATGTATACACCAGGAACCTGACTATAAAGGAACGAGATTCGATAATGAATATGGGGTCCATAATGGAGATGGATTCGTATTACAGATAAAAGCAAACCCTTGGTTCTAACGAAAGAACCTGGTAGAATTTATGTCATTATGCCAAGTGGACAAATGAAGTCTTCCAGATGACCAAAACTTTCAAAACCATATCAGAGTGCTAAGATTAATTCGAACAGTCTCTTGGAAAGAGCCGCCTGGCGTATATCTAGCGTAGAGATTCAATACTCCTTTGTTTCAAAGGGGACGCGCTAAAACCTTAGGCGCCTCCTTCGAAGGGCAAGGCCTACCAGTCTTGACCAATCGGGGTCAGCAGTGCCAGACCCCTAAGGATGACCTATGGAAAGCCTTCACCGATGCCCTGCATGAGTACCCAAAGAGACACCTTCGAGGGTCGGAGTGAGGAACAAGGAGGCTTTTTCAAAAAGGAGAAATATCAAATGAACAACTTGGAGAGAAGACAATAGGTGTTCCAAGAACATGCCCCTCCCACAGTCAAAATAAGACATCCAGAAGAGGTGCTAGAAGGTTAGATGAAAATAAAAGGATCAACACAGAAGAAAAGGGGAGACTACTAGAACAAGAGAAAGGGCACCAGTAGAAAGGGGGAGCGTCCCAGTAGGCGAATCAAGTGATATTCGCAAGTCTCAAAAACTTAAAAGTTATTACCCGTAGGCCAAGAAATACTATGAAGGTACAAGTGCCTTTTCTGGAAAGACTCGGTCCAATTACCCAACTATAGTGGGAAGGATAAGATTTTAAGGACAAGAATTAATGCATTTAGGGGTCATATATTCCATTTTCCCCAAGACCAGCAAACAACTTAGTACGGAGGCAAAGAAAGGATCCCAATTACCAACACTGTTCCTATTATAGTACATATATATATATATATATATATATATATATATATATATATATATATATATATATATATATATATATATATATATTTATATATGTATTTATATATGTATACATATCTATACATATATACATACATATATATATATATATATATATATATATATATATATATATATATGCGTGTGATAAGAGGCCAGGATGAAAAAATAAATACTCTTTATTAAATTTTTAATAATTGTTTCCAGAATGAATGTGGTCGTCTTACTTTTTTTTATGATTACATGTTGCATTGTTACTTTAATGACGTAATGGTCCAAATTTTTCGAGATATTACTACTAATTTATTTAACTCTAAATCATTTGTATTATAACAAATAATTTATTACCAGCATTTTAATTTTGAGCCATTGTAATACTTTATAACTCCGCATTTAAGAGATCAGGACAGATCCTGTGATTAATCATATCGTATATCAGCATTACTGCTCATTGCATTAGCACAGATAATTCAAATTAGGTTCCTTGCAGCGCCCCTTCTGCACCTAGCTGCAACCCTTTCCATTCCTTTTACTATGCCTCCGTTCATATTCTTTTTCTCCCACCTTACTTTGCATCCTCCATTAACAATGGTTGCATAGAGCAACTGCGACATGGTCATCCCGTTACGCCTGTAAAACCACCTTTACTCAATTTTATTTTTAGCGCTGTATGACCTCATAGTTCTCAGTACTTGGATCCTTACCTGTTAAAAAAACCCGTCCCTGACAACAATGCTGCGAGTTTCCCGGTTGTATTAGTGCATGTTTCAAGGGGACTTTCGTTTGTTTGTCGTTATGCAAGTCATTTCTGGCTTTTCTTACGTAGTTCCTGTATTTGGATACGTAAATATGTGGGGTATTTCACACTTACTTCGGTGATTAAACGGATGACTTGGGATGTAGTAAATCCAACAATGCTTTTGTTACTAGTTTAATACAGGACAGGCTCTGCCTGTAGTAGTTTTGAGTTCTTCAATGTTGCTGTTGAGCGCGTGGTATGGACGTTATGCTATTTGCAGATGTGCGCGAGCTGAAATGCGAATGCCTTTATGTAATTTACAAGTGAACACGAGCTTAGTATGCTGTATTTACCCATATACTGCTTACGTCGGTCAAGTTAAATAGGACCATCAAATTTTCTGTTTTACGGCAAGGGATTGCCCTTTTCTAGTAAAACCATTATTGTTAAAGTGTTCCTTCAGTTTACACTTGGAGTTTAGTACATACTGATCCGTAGGTTAACAATTTTGGTTAAATTTTCGTAAGTTAAAAATGTGCTGTAGGTTAAACAAGGCCTATTAGCTTAAGTTTAAGTATGTCTTCCGATGTATTTTTAAAGGTGGCCCTGACCTGAAGAATTAGTATATGTATCGTTAATGAGTTTTTACCAAAATAAATTTCATTTTAAAGTATCATCTTGAAAGGAGACTAGCATTGACTTGTATTTTTTATTGTGTAGAAGTTATATAGGGTAGATATTCAAGTGAAAATGGTGGTTAATAGGTTGTGAACTGGTAGTGAACTGGTAACACCAAGCTAATTCTCAGGTTTATTGGGTAAATTAATCTCGAAGTAGCCTAATTTAAACTAAACATTAACCCTTGCATTATCCCTAAAAGCCCCATATACAGTCCGGCTAGATTGTACAATGTTGGTGATTATGCAATATCCAATATCGGTTTGGCCATACACTATTAATAGATTGCGCAAGCATCCGTTGTCTGTTACAGTATGAGCAGTAAAGATGGGCTCCTTCAGATAAGTCAGCATTTTCAGTGGACAGTGAGAGGTGAGGTCTGTCAGCTAGAGGAGAATGGAGCATGGACGACATTGATGAACACTAGCACAATCTTGCCTATTTAAAAGGTCCTTTGGTCTTTCTTGCTTGACAGGTCTCTTAATAGGAGCAATTCCATCTTATGGAATTCCTTAGTCTGGACGAGGACTGACACTTTGGAAATTAAGGACTCCTCCATTTATTATTAAAATGTTCTTGTAAGGTGCCTACAAGAACGGCAAAGGGCAAGGCAACCAAGCCTAACTGGGCAGCTGTGCCATGATGTTGGGCCGCATTAAAGGATTGGGGTCCCAACAGCTCTCTTCCTCAAGAAAGGGCCAGGATTCATCCTGGAACTTTCATCCCTCCCGACAGGAATTTGGCAGGAAAGGAGAGGGAATGAGGTAACTAAGAAAGTCAGCCCTTATCTCTTGTTGCCAAAAGTTGAGGGTGCCTGTCACCCCATTGGGCATTGGGCAGCATCAAGGGGCAGAGCCTGGGGTAGTCCAGGTCCTGTAGAATTAATACAGTCCACATTTCAAGGAGGACTACCTTTCGAGGAAGTGATGGAAAAGATCTTGGAAGTTGTAGATACCCATTTTCTAAGTTCATAGTCTTGTTATCCTAGTGGAGAAGTCACAAGAGGCTAGAGGCATGCCATTGACTTCTCTTCTCTGAATAATTTCACATGGTAAAAAACTGTTCAAGAAAGAACCCACTTATTCTGTGTTGGTTTTCATAAGAGTTGGAGAGTTTATGTTATTCATGGGTCTAAATTATGTGCACTTCCAGGTGCCTGTTTATTTTAGAGTTAGCTGTTTTTCTTCACTGGAGCATTGTCCAAGTTGTTTGGTTTGACCATTTTGTATGCTTACATATTTAGTAAATCTTGTTGGTTTTGCCTATTTATTGTTTGATACCTTTGATTAGGAAGGTTACGGTAAGTACCGAATCACTTTCGCATTGAAAGGACTAGGAATTTGGTTTATTCTTTTCAGAATAATTTCTTCAGGATGTCTGATCTTAAAACCTACTCTCAAAACACCATGTTATCAGAAGGTTATGGATATTTATAATCGTATCGAGTCTTTCTCGACTCCCATAAAAGGCTACTTATTGAACTGAATGATGAGATTTCTTCCCCTTAGAACTTTGTATAGGATCAGTGAAGATGCTAGGTGGCCAGAGATTGCAACCTGTAATGAATATTTTGATAGGATAGAGGTACCTAAGAGTCTTTTGCCAGAACAGTATAATAATTGGAATTTTTTTTTATTTCTCTTCAACTGTTAATTTGGGTCTTTTTGCCTGTGGGATGTAATAGTAAGAGAGTGATATTAATTTTCTATTAAATTTTGGGTCCAGGTATTTTTTATTTCTTTCTCCCTCCATGTCCGATGGAGAGCGTTTCCTGCTGTGTCAGTTGGGAGGATTTTGCCCAGAAAGTGCTGCGATGAGTTTTGGGGCAAAGATGGTACATCACTTCGTAGGTTTTTGTTCTCTCTCTCTCTCTCTCTCTCTCTCTCTCTCTCTCTCTCTCTCTCTCTCTCTCTCTGTTAGTGAATTAATGAGGTTCTTAAATTTTGAGCGCAAAGGGTAACTGCATCGTCAAGAATGATAGCAGTCCAGTAACAGGAATTGTCTTTACTGAGGAAGAATAGTCGTCATTAAATCTCCTGACTAGGACAAAAATAATACTGTGATACTTTTCAATCTGGTGTAAAGATATCATAAACGGTTTAGCCTCGGATACGATTTAGAAAACCCTGAATCCAAGTTAGAAATGGTGAACCACCTCTTAACTAGCCGTGATTTAATGCGGAGTGCAGTCAAGCTACAAGCAGGCAATTCACTTACAAAACTTTTTGACGAGAAATATTCACTCGCCACTTCTCCCACCTAGGGCCAATAGACTTGAGTCAATGCAATAAAAATGCCTCCACCAGAAGTACGTTCTCTTTGGATTATGCTTAAACTATAAAAATATTTATAGACATTATGTAAATCTAATGGGACATTATTGATAACATACACTAGAACATACAAGAGGTAAAGATTCAAACTGCAATATAAACTGAAGAGTCTAATCTTCGTTAAGCAGATTTTGCAGCCATGTCTGCCAACATAGTTCAGCCATTTTCCTTGCTCAGGAAAACAGCAACGATGTAGGTGTCTCACAAGAATCGTGTATAATAGGACCATCTACCGCTGTTTTATTTAAGATGTTCCACAGATATCTAGGTTTCAGAATTGTAAGTCATAGGTGTCCTGGTAAAAAAAAAAAAAAAAAAATGAATTTTCACATATCAAATTGTATAAATATGAGAAAAATTAGGGATGCCCAAGTAAGCATTAATGGAAATGAAATGGTCGATACAGCAGCTAAAGTTGCGCCTATGACGTGAAGATCATTTTCATGGTAATTGTGTAACCACTTAAATTCATAAACGACAAGAGTTTCTGGAGTTTGTCACTCGTTTGACTGATGGATTTTTTATGAACTGTCCTTATGATCTAAAATTCCTATGTATAGGAAGACTAATAGCTGAATTTTTAGGTGTGAATGTCCTAAATATAATCTATGATGAGTGTGAAGTTTGGAGATTTTTTTAGTATCATTCGAGTCAGACCATTACAAGTTCTAATCAATCCACTTCATATAATATTATTCATTAAGGGATTAGGTATAATTCCGCATATAT
Source organism: Macrobrachium nipponense (assembly GCF_015104395.2). NCBI lineage: Eukaryota > Metazoa > Arthropoda > Malacostraca > Decapoda > Palaemonidae > Macrobrachium > Macrobrachium nipponense. The sequence goes on from NC_061105.1 coordinate 26,934,733, forward strand.
GATACTTTCAATTTTATTAAAGGAAATGTCAAGAACCTTATCCTAAAGAAAAAAAAATCTCAGTTTTGCACCATCACTTAAAAAGAAAGTCGCGAGTAATAATTAAAATTTGGTGAACAATACGAACAAATGTTAAAATCTTGCACTCGTTTTCGAGTGATCAATATAAAATTGCGTTTTTCATGGTTTTCCATAGATGCGAAAAGACGAGAGGCATCCTAACTTGAAAACACCCGAGGGAGTGTTCCAGTCATATTACTGGATATTCTCCCCAATCACCTGCAATGGGATAAGTAAGTATATCTTAGTTTAACCAGACCACTGAGCTGATTAACAGCTCTCCTAGGGCTGGCCCGAAGGATTAGATATTTTTACGTGGCTAGGAACCAATTGGTCACCTAGCAACGGGACCTACAGCTTACTGTGGGATCATCCAAAGAGGGACTTGGCAAAATGGTCTACTGTCCTAGGTCAGGAAGACCTGAATGACCTTCATGGGTCCCAGTGCTTGGCCTTTGGCCTAAATCCCAAAATGCATTATTGACCAGTTACCACACGATGCTGTCACTAACATGGAGGATGTAGGCCAGAAGATGAGCCTGGCCCTTTGAACGAAGACCAGAGGATGACCTATGTTTTGAAATAGAAAATAGTTGACTTTTGTTTGGATTCCTTGTGAAATTTCTGTAGAGCTTTTGTCAGGTTCCTGTAAACATTTCGTTCAGAAACACATCGGAGAATGTATTTCACACTTTGCGAATATATATTGTAAACGAAAATGTATAAACTGGCATTAAAATTACCATCCAACCAAGCAGTCTTATAGTTTTGAATTAATAAACTTGATTTTGTTCAACTCAATTTTCAACCAAATATTGTTGATAATTGTCCAATACTTCAATTTTTAGAAAATTTTCCTTACATAAGCACTTTACAAACAAATAAGCAATATGTGATGAAATTTGCATGGAAAAGGTTATGCATAGAATTGTGTAATCAAACGAAGTCAGATGAGAGGATTAAGTGAAAATTTATTTCTGCCAAAAATTTCAACTACGTATGTCATAATTACTAAAATGCTTCCCAGTTGGGTAAGCGGCAATTTAGTGCACTGTAGACAGACCTCACGGTTCTTTTCCGCGTCCCTTCGGCTTCTAGCTGCAACCCCTTTCATTTCTTTTACTTCCCCTCCATTCATATTCTTACTTCCATCTTACTTTCCATCCTCTCCTTATAATTGTTTCATAGTGCAACTACGATGCTTTCATCCTATTACACCTTTAAAACCTTGTTACTCTTAATTCGTTTTCAGCATTGACTGACCTCATAGATCCCAGCGACATTTGGCCCGAGTTTTATATTCCATTCGATTTAACAATTCCACGCCTATGTGCCTACTTACTTGTACGAAAATCTTACCCTGATTCGCCATTGATTACCGGTGGAGAGGTGGGATTTATAATTACATTTTCGTCGCTAGTACTGTTATATATATATATATATAATATTATATATATATATATATATTATATATATATATATATATATTTATTATAGATATAATTTATATATAGATATATATATATATATTATATATATATAATATATATATATATATCTATATATATAGATATATATATATATATTATATATATCTATATCTATACTATATGTATGTATATACTTTTTTATATTACGAACTATAATTGACGATGTCACCCTTGAGATTTCAAGACCTTATCAGCTTCGTTGACTTATGGTTAATTTTTTTATTCGAGATTTTGCGATTTTGTATTGAAAGTCAACCATCAGTCCGTTGAAAAAAATTGATTAGTTTTATTTCCAAAGGAGCTCAAAGCGATGTGGGTCATCTACACCATAGAGAGAGAGAGAGAGAGAGAGAGAGAGAGAGAGAGAGAGAGAGAGAGATAATGTTCAAGATGTTGATGATTTGGTGCATAGCAAAGTCATTACAGTTTAAAACTTTTGTTCTTTCCATTGCACCCCTCCCCATTTATCTTCTTTTTTTTTTTTTTTTTTTTTTTTTGTTGAATTAACCCTTAAACGCGGAGCGGTAAATAAAAAAATGACTCCCGTGTGCCGGAGGGGTTTGAGAGTGAGCGCGTAAGCGGAAAAAATATATTTTTTTTTCATAAAATCACAGCGCGCTTAGTTTTCAAGATTAAGAGTTCATTTTTGGCTCCTCATTGCTTGAAGTTTAGTATGCAACCATCAGAAATGAAAAAAATTATCATTATCATATATAAATAATGCGATATATGATAGCGCAAAAACGAAATTTTTCATCCATATAATTGTATTCAAATCGCGCTGTGCGCCAAACGGTTAGAGGTAACAAGTTACTTTTTTTTTCGTTGTAATGTGCACTAAATTGCGATCATTTTGATATATAACACATTGTAAAATGATAAAAGCAACACAGAGAAAATATTATCACAAAATGATGCATGAATTCGTAGCGCGCGGATGTAAAAAAATATTTTTTTAAAAATTTCTTTCACCATAAATCGAAATATTGTTATAGAGACTTGTAATTTGTTTCAAAATGAAGGAAAATGATTGAATATTACGATACTGTAAGAGTTTTAGCTTACAAATGCAGTTTTTTACCATTTCGAACGAGTTAAAGTTGACCAAATGTCGAACGAGTTAAACGTTGACCGATGGTCGAATTTTTTGTTAAAAAAAATTTTTTGTTTTATATGCCAAAATCATAAGAAAAATGAGAAATGCTAACAAGACCTCCTCCAATAAACTTTTTGTTGTTATATTGTGCATGTTGTTTTTGCGCACATTTTCATATGTAAAAACTTTAAAAAAAAAGGGCGTAATATGAAAAGGCTCAAATAATTATAGGAAATAAGCTGACCTACGCGTTTTTCCGAGAATTTTCGGCCGAGAATCGGCGCGCGGACGGAATAAAAATATTTTTTTTTCAAATATTCACCATAAATCGAGATATTGTTCTAGAGACTTGCAATATGTTTTAAATTGAAGATAAAATGATTGAATATTACTAGACTGTAAGAATCTTATGTTACAAATGCGTTTTTTACCATTTCGGTTGAGTCAAGTTGACCGATCGTAGTTTTTTCGTACTTATCGTACTTTATATGCAAATATTTAAAAAATGATAAATGCTACAACTTCCAATATTTTTTTGTTTTTTGTTATATTTTGCACGTTTTTGCGCACATTTTCCATATATAAACCTCTAAAAAAGCGTAATATGAAAGGACAAATTATTAGGAGAATGTGACCTACGCGTTTTCCGGGAGATTTTCGGCCGAGAATCGGCGCGCGACGGAATAAAATATTTTTTTTCAAATATTCACCATAATCGAGATATTGTTCTAGAGACTTGCAATATGTTTTAAATTGAAGATAAATGATTGAATATTACTATACTGTAAGATTTTTATGTTATATATGCGTTTTAGCCATTTTCGGTTGAGTCAAGTTGACGATCGTAGTTTTTTTCGTACTTATCGTACTTTATATGCAATATTTAAAAAATGATAAATGCTACAACCTTCCAATATTTTTTGTTATATTGTGCATGTTTTTTGCGCACATTTCCATATATAAACCTTTAAAAAAGCGTAATATGAAAAGGCTCAAATATTAGGAGAATGTGACCTACGCGTTTCCGAGATTTTCGGCCGAGAATCGTCGCGCGGAGGGCAAAAAAATATTTTGTTCAAAAAAATTCACCATAAATCGAGATACTGTTCTAGAGAACTGCAATATGTTTAAAATGAAGATAAATGATTGAATATTACTAGATCTGACTAAGTATTTTATGTTATATGCAGTGTACTGTTTTTTTACTTTTCGGTTGAGTCAAAGTTGACCTGATCGTAGTTTTTTTTTCGTACTTATCGTACTTTATATGCAAATATGTCAAAAATGATAAATGCTACAAGCTTCCAATATTTTTGTTATATTGTGCATGGTTTTGCGCACATTTCCATATATAAACCTTTAAAAAAAGCGTAATATGAAAAGGCTCAAATATTAGGAGAATGTGACCTACGCGTTTCCGAGATTTTCGGCCGAGAATCGGCGCGCGGAAGGGAAAAAGGGAAAAAAATATTTTTTTCAAAAATTCACCATAATCGAGATACTGTTCTAGAGACTTGCAATTTGTTTTAAAATGAAGATAAATGATTGAATAATACTAGACTGTAAGATTTTTATGTTATAAAAAGCGGTTTTTTGACCTTTTCGGTTGAGTCAAAGTTGACCGATCGTAGTTTTTTTGTACTTATCGTACTTATATGCAAAAATATTTCAAAAATGATAATGCTACAAACTTCCAAGTATTTTTTGTTATATGTGCATGTTTTTGCAACATTTCCATATATAAACACTATAAAATAAGCGTAATATGAAAAGACACAAATAGGAGGAGAATGACCTACGCGTTTCGGATTTTTTCGGCCGAGAATCGGCGCGCGGAGGGAATAAAAATTCTTTTTTTCAAATATTCACCATAAATCGAGATATTGTTCTAGAGACTTGCAATTTGTTTTAAAGTGAAGGTAAATGATTGAATATTACTAGATGTAAGTAATTTGCTTACCCCCAAAAAAATATTTACAATATATATATATATATATATATATATATATATATATATATATATATATATATATATATATATATATATATATATATATATATATATATATATATATATATATATATATATAATTTTTTTTTGTACGTAAAATATATATATTACATTCTTCGATTCTGGTACAATACATAAATAAAAGGAATGCAGGTGACACTTCTCTTTTTGTTGCATACAATGAAATGTCTTATTATTATTTTATCATGCACACATTCAGATATATAAAAAATTGTAATAAATATAAACTAAATATAAAATAAATGCAGAATACTCACTCGTAATCCTGACTCTTCGTTCTATTCTTGTTTTCTCCCTCCCTCCATTGAAGAGTCTTGCATTTTTTTCCACTCGACATGACGAGGTACAGGTGGAGGAGGGAGACGCGCGCCCCTTTACTGCTGATGGACCCGGCGGCCCCGTTGCGCGCCCTCCGCTGTCGGTTTAGGGGGCGCGCTCCAATACATGACCTTAGTGTGATACTTTCGGTCACACTCCCCTATCCTGCAAAGAGCAACTTTGCAGAGACGACAGAAGAACCGGGTGTCTCTCCTTCTGCCATTCATATGGCACACCTGGCACCGTTTCTGCCTTCGCCCTTCTAAGGCCTCCAGTATGTGTTCCCCTGGCTGCAGCCGACACGCAGGGTCCACTACCCGACGAGAAGCGGTGATGGCGGGGCCGGCAGCAAGAGGGGCGGTCGTCAGCAGGGGCGGCGGCAGCAGGGCGTCGTCAGCAGGGCGGCGGCAGCAGGGCGCGGGGCATCAGGGGCGTCGGTCCCAGCAGGGGCTGGCGGCAGCAGGGTGCGGGGTCGTCAGCAGGGGCGTCGCCAGCAGGGGCGGCGGCAGCAGGGCGTCGTCAGCAGGGGCGGCGGCAGGTCGAGCGAAGTTGGCCCTCCTATCTGCCCTTTCCTCTAGGGGCAGATCTGCAGCTTGGGGCAGGGGGTCAGTTATGGAAGGCCACTCATCGGGATCGAAGTTGATGAGGGCATTCCCGGCTACCTGTAGGAACTGTATGTGGGTCAACCTCGGAAGATTGTCACCGCAGTACCCACAGTACAGTATGTAGGCATTTTGGAGGGCCAACTGAAGGATGTATTTGAGGAGCTTCTGTGTCCACCTTCTGGTTCTCCTGGCGAAGGGATAGTACTGGATGAGCTGATCAAAGAGATCAACTCCTCCATGTGCCTGTTGTAGTGCCCAATGACAGTAGGGACCGCTCGGTACGAAACTCCTCAAACACAACTCGGCCCTGTCGAACGGTGTTATTCTTCCGCTGTACGATCTCTTCTTGGATGGGTTCATGACTCGTCGTAATCATGGGGACCAAGTCGACCCAACCCTTCCAACAGATGACGAAGAACAGCGCCCTTCCGCCGCCACTCTGTCTCTCCTCTTGCCAGGTGTTGCGGATGACTAGCGAACCTCTTGAGGACATCGGGGCCCCACGCACCAACCGAAGGGTACCACTGACGTGAACACCTGCTTCATACAGTTCCTGGGCCAGGGATACCGAGTTATAATAATTATCCATAAACAGGTGATACTCCCTGGTTACGGAAACGTCCCACAAGGTTGAATACAGTGTCACGCAGCGTGGAGAAGACCCCGGTATACACTGAAAAGTCCACAACGTATCCAGTGTTGGCCTCGGTAATGAGAAAGAATTTCACACCATATTTCTTTGGCTTCTTCTTGGGGTTATACACTTTTATACTAAGACGTCCTTTGTAAGGCATCATCCCTCATCCAAAGACAGGTTCTTTCCAGGAATCACGAGATTACTACACCGCTCACGGATATAATCCAACACTGTACGCACTAAAATGAGGCGATCACTGTTATTCCGGGGTATGGCCCTTCGGTTGAAGGCGTTGAAGTACCTGTCCATCGCCAGGAAATTATCACGGGACATAACGCCAGGCACATTCGGCATACATAAAAAATAATTTCTCCTCCAATATTGCCTGACGTCGACAGCAGGTGTCAAACCAAAATAAATGTGGAGCCCCAAAAAATGTGCCATGTCAATGAGGTTGCAACCCGCCAGTAATACGACAAGGTCGTCTTCAGCTCGTACCGGCAGTACCGAGCGTAGTCCACCGTCTCGTGTACCAGGTATTCCAGCAATTCCCGCGTCAGGAAAAGCTGGATGAACCCCAAAACAGTCAGGGGTACTGGTACGGTCATCCCAGGGGTTGCCGTGAAGGGGTGCATGTTAGGAGGGGTGGGGTCCTCCGTCCACCCCTCGTCACTCTCCGACGACCGACCTTCACCTTGGCTGGCGCGACGAGCCGACCTTCTACGTGCCCGTGCGCGCGCACGCGCACGGGTGCGGGCACGATGCACACTACCCCCCCCGTTGGCCCATCACCCTCACTTAGGCCCTCACTTTCTGTATCGTCCTCTGCGATAAAACTTGAGCCCGTATCCCCACCCTCCCCCTCCTCCTCAGATTCCCCCTCGTATGCACTGAATTCGAGCTCACTTTCGGGATGTGAGCCTCGAACGGACAATGGGGGCAAATATTCATCCTCACTTTCATCGGGACTGATGTCCTCATCACTCGATGACCATCCGCCATCAAAATGAGGACTTGCGACATGTTCCCGATCAAGCTCCGAAAGATATTCGTCTATGTCCCTTGGTTGGAGGCCTCCCAAATGCCTACGAATGCCCCTAAGGACGCCCACATGCTTCCTAGGGGTAACCAAAGGCATACGATGTGTTCCCGAAACACTTTCAGCCACACGTGGCCGCACAGAACGGCCTTGAGGCGCGGGGTCATGCTGGGTGCTTGGCCCCTCGCCAGCATCCAGGTCCAAAACTCGCCTTACACGATCCCTTCCGACGGGTAAAACGCGCCTTTCACGGTTCACACGTCGTTGAGACATATCTAGGAATGTCCTATAGCAATACAAATGCTCAAAGTCTCGCACAAGTCCAGAAAAACACGCTTTTCACGAAAGATCGCTCTCGGATGGTGCGCTACTGATGCTGGCTGGAGCGAGAAGAAGGGATATCGCGCATGCGCACCTGGGTCACGCTTCAAAACAAAACAAGGCCTTGATCCGCGAACTCCCAGCATTCCCCAAGGCGCGTGATTCAAAAGTTTTAGGCTGGTAGGCCTATAAGTATTTTTCCGCGAATTTAAAAAAAAAAAGGGTTAATATCTAATTTGCTGTACCTCGGAATTAATATATTTTCATATATGTTAACCAAAGGAGAATTTTTGTTAGTTGATGATAATTTCGTCGGCTCACAGGCACGAACCTCGGAACCAAGAAATCAGGACGTGCAGTGAAGTGCTCCATACTACACGGCTATCATGAGAGGTATAAGTTAATGTTGCCTCTCATCTACAAATCCCTATTACGCTCAAGTATTTGTTGTTTTGGAGTTGGCTTCAACGCACCTCGGCCTTGATAACTGTGTATGCTTTGGTCGCACGTAGCCATATTATGAATCTCTGCCACATCATCGTGGTTCATTTATACTTTCGTATGTCGACGTAAAATACGTCCAGTCGGCACCCGACAGACAATTTATCTCGACGTAAAATACGTCCAGTCGGCGTTTAAGGGTTAACACTGACATATCAGAGCAAATGCCTGGCATGAGGTATACCTACTATTTGGTTGTGAAACGACTGGGAAAACGTGGCCTATTATAGAAGGCTGAGGAGTAGAAATTTCAATTATGGCTAAAGAGAGCGTGATGAAAAAAGAACAAAATAGATTGCAATACTGCTTCCATGCATTAATGGGTTTCTGGGGTAGTGGCTGCTGTCATGGCTAGGGTGACCATACGTCCCCCTTTGAGAGGGACAGTCCCTCTTTTTGACTCTTTATCCCCAAAAAATTGCGGTCTTGGGGGGACGCCCTAATGTCCCCCTTTCAGGCTTTCTTTTTTTTATGTAATTACTACAATTTTCCCTAAAAATTAGAGAATAATTTTTATTTGAAATGTTAGCAATAAATAACGTCTGAATAAAAACTATGTATTGATAAACCTAATTCATCATTACCTGTTATATAATATACTTAGTGAAGATCAAATCAAGCCAAAAATACGCCAAAGGAGGATGTAAGATTATTTCTTTTTCAATAGTCTGTAATTTTCCTTAAAATTTAAAGAATAATTTTCTGTTTAAAATGTCAGCAATAATGTCTGAATAAAAACACTGATTGATAGACGTTCTCATTTATCATCACCTGTAATTGAATATATTTATGTATTAAACTTCTGAATTTATAACGACTCAACATAAGTGCAAGTGCGAATGGGTTTACTATATACTTTTGCCCCCCTTTCGCAAGTCAAATTAATGGTCACCCCAGTCATGACTCGTGCGTCGAGGATTCGCCATCAATTGCCGTCGCAGAAGGAAGGGTCACCCAGGGCATCTGTGGTGTACTGTTTTGGAAAGGAAACTGCCAAACATTCCTCCGAGTACTTTGAGCCAAAGAGAAAAAATAAAACCAAGCAATGCTAACTTTGACTAGTTTGGTTGACCGTTCTCTGTTCAGCTATCCGTTGTCTTCTCTCTATTATTCTAGTTTTCTCATAAGTATTCCAGTTTTTGGCAGTTGCTTTGCTTTATAATACATTTACTGCAGCGTTACCATTAACTGTATAGGCTGAGCTCACAAAATCGAGGACATATCGCTTTTATTGACGACACATTTATACAGCCAATTTTCTTGCATGATGAAAAATGTTTAAGTCAGTCCTTTATTTCATTTTCTTTATAACTCAAAATTCCTCTTTTGAAGAAAATGTTACGAAAATATATGTGGGGGACAAAAGAAGATTTCATTTTCATGGACCCGCCACGTTCTCACATTTAGTGGTTAGCAAACTTTAAGATTGGTGACGTATATATTTTCACGAATACGCACACTTGCGTTGAGCGATCTGTTTAAAGGCAATTAATTTACCAAGACTCATATACCTGCATGGTCACCCGCAGCATAGGTATTTCCCAATATTTAGCAAATATATATATTATATATATATAATATATATATATATATATATATATATATATATTATATATATATAAAATACTGTTATATATATATACATCCTATATATATTATATATTTATATATATATATATATATATTATATATATATATGCAGTGGAACTGCAATGCCAATTAAGTGAACCAAGATGCGATCAATAAAAACATAGAAAGTTACATTGGCTTTTTTTCAATAGTCCCATAATACTGTTCAAATATTTCTGGAAAGGACAACACAGTTCTATACTGTATACAAATATTATACAATACATAATGCTGCCTTTAATTTACTTAAACTGAAAGATTACATTGGTATAAGCCACGAAGGAAAGACAAACAACGGATTTTCTTTCTTTTGTGGCTTATACCTTTATTTATGGATTTATCACGTTCCAAACTCGTGATTCAGTTATACATATACCTATTTTATATATAATGCCATATATATATATCATATATATATATATATATAGAATAAATAATTTATTATATATGATATTAATTAATAAAGATAAATGCCACGAAGGATCTTCCTGTCGGTATTGATGTAAATGATTTACTCTCTAAATTAAATAACCAGGTACCATCGATTAAGTTTACTCTAGAATTAGAAAAAGACAATTGCCTCCCTTCTTAGACGTTTTGATACATAGAGAACCATTTCAATGTAAATTCAGTATTTATAGGAAACCGACTAACAACTTAACTTATGTTCATTTCTTCTCAGGCCACCCATCTTAATATAAAAATATCAATTTTTTCCTCTATGTTTTTACGAGCATTGCGAATTGTCAGTCCACAATATTTGGATCAAGAAATTGAATACATAAGAAAAATAGGGAAAGATTTATGCTATCCTTCACATATATTAGACATTTGTTATAATAAAGCCCACAAAAAGTTTTATACTGAAAACAACACACAGAAAGAAAATTCTAAGAACATTCTCAGTTTGCCTTATTTTAACGGATTTGAAACCATTAAACCATTGTTAAAAGCTTTCAATGTCAACCTTGTTTCTTCCTATAATAACACACTAAAAAGAATGTTAATAAAAAATGGCCCCTGAGAAAGCAACAACATAATATATAAAATTCCATGTATGGATTGTCCCTCATTCTATCTCGGACAGTCCAGCAAGGGCTTAGAAGTAAGCTAGCCAGCTAAATACTCTGGTAAAAACTGGGCAAAAATCTAATGCATTATTTATTCATTTAAGTGAAACAACCACCGAATTAATTGGATTGACAGTTCAGTAATTGCACGGTCAAGAGATGTCTTATCACGAAATCTTTTAGAATCTGCTTTAATACAACTTACTTTTCATTGTAATTTCAATGTTAGTCGTGGCCTTTTTCATTTAGACCCTTGTATCTGTAACATGTTAAGAATGACCTCAAATATATAATTACTGACTTAAATAAAAATCAGTTGCCTTAGAGTTATTAAAAAAATTTTTTATTGTAATGTATGTCTGTCATGTTTTGTGAATATGGTTTTTGTTTACCGGGTTCCGTTTAGCTGTCACCTATAATCCTGTAATTGTCTGGAGATTGTATCTGAGATGATTGTCTTAAACCTTTCATTGCACCCTTTGTTTATGCTTGTTTGGGAAGGTTTCTTATCCTTCCAGGTGTGTCGGATTCTAGGCACTAATCCTTTTATAATCCCTATCTGTCAGTTATACGAACCTTCTTGTATTGTCTTTTCTCGTATTTTTGTCAGTAACTGCTTCAGTAAAGGGCTTTTAAGCCGAAAGATCTCGCAGACTCCTTCGTTTATTTTTCCTTCGTGGCATTTATCTTTATTTATGGATTTATCACGTTCCTAACTTTCGTGATTCTGTTATACATACATATATATCATATATATATATATATATATATATATATATTATATATATATATATATATATATATATATATATATATATATATATAAAGGTATACGTTTCTCATGCATGTCAGTTTGTCTGCTAAGTAAAGGACGTTGAGTCGAAAGATCTGGCAGCCACTCCATTTTTCTTATTCCTTCTTGGCTTATACCTTTATCTATGCATTTAGTTATATTCCAAACTTTCGTGATTCAGTTATACATACGTACATACATACACACACACACATACATATATATATATATAATATAATATATATATATATATATATATATATATGAATAACTTGATCACAAAGTATATAAAACGTGATGCTATGTATAAATAAAGGTTTTTTGCCACGAAGGAAAAAATGAAAAAGCGAGATAGCCAAGTAAAGGGTTCGAACAGGACCGAAAGTACTTGGCTATCTCGCTTTTTCATTTTTTCCTTTGTGGCAAAAAACCTTTATATATATATATATATATATATATATAATCTATATATATATTTATATATTTATATATATATACATATATCACACACATATATATATAATATATATATATAATATATATAGTATATATATAATATACTATATAAAATTTTCCCAATCTTGGAAAATATGCTGCGGACGCCCATGCAGGTATATGACTCTTGGTAAACTAACTGTTTTCCTTTTAAATAAATCGCTCAACGCAAGTGTGCATATTACGATACCACAGTTCGCCCCACCCCGTCACTACCAATACTACAAGATCTTGTAGGGAAGTGGAAACAACCAATTTATTTTAACTTTGATGAGGCAAATCTAAAGCAGTTACTATTAGAAATCATAATGCATGTTGAGGCTGTTTGTTATCCCATTGTTGCTGTTGTTTCTGACATGGGATCAGCCAATCTTCGTATGTGGAAAGAATTTGGCATTGATCCTCTTGTCAATAGGATTTCATACAAGAATGCTGACAGGGAGATATGTTTTTGCCGACGTTCCCTATTAGTTTTCTAAAAATAGTATAATCAAGGCCACCAAAAATAGATCAATCTTTCGGTGGTCTCGGTATAATGCTGTATGAGCCGCAGCCCATGATACTTTAACCATGGGCCACTGGTGGCCTGGCGTATATCGTTGCCAGAAGCACGATTAAGGCTAATCTTAACCTTAAAAATAATAACAACTACTGAGGCTAGAGGGCTGCAATTTGGTATGTTTGATGATTGGAAGGTGGATGATCAAAATATCAATCTGCAGCCCTCTAGCTTCAGTAGTTTTAAAGATCACGAAAAAGTGTGGACGGACAGACAAAACCGACAAATTCGTTTTCTTTTCAGAACACTAAACAGGAACACAGGGGGAATGGGATAATTAACTTCAGACGGATAACTGAAAGCAGACGAGAGAAGGATTAACAGGACAAAGGGGACACAGAGGGAATAAGATGATTAACTTCAGAAGGGTAACCGAAAGAAGAAGTGAGTAGGATTGACAGTCCTAAGGAGACACAGAGGGAGTGGGATGATTAACTTCAGAAGGGTAAATGAAAGAACATCAGAGAAGGATTTTGAAGGAAGACAGAAGGATTAACAGGCCAGAAGGGACATAACAGAAGTGGGATGATTAACTTTAGAAGGATAATTGAAAGAAGAGAGAAGCTTTAACAGCCCAGAAGGGACGCCAAGAAGTGGGATTATTAATTCTAAAAGGAACCGAAAGATGAAAGGCGAAGGATTAGTATGCCAGAGCAAATGTAGAAAGAGCGGAGTGATTAACTTGAGAGGGATGATTGAAGGAAGAAGAAAAAATAAGTATCAGCATAGGAAGAACAATCCAAGGGGTGGAACAAAAGAGAAACAAACTTTTATAATGGAGAGAAAATAAATGAAAGGTTGACATATTATACCAGAATAAAAGGGAAGTCGGAAGAAGGCGGAGACTGAATAAATTACAAGGTAGATGCAAGGAGGATAGAGGGTATGAAACACAAAATGGATAAAGGACATAGTAGAGCAAATGGAAAAGAAAAAAAGGGAGGATTTTAGATGCGGGCAAAAGGGGTGAATATGAGGGAGAAATACAAGATAGTGAAATGAGGAAAAGGAGAGGGAGATACAACGTGGAAAAAAGGAAAAGTGAGGACTGAAATACAGAGAGAGAGAGAGAGAGAGAGAGAGAGAGGACGGATTCGATGGAGCGAGAGAGAGAGATAGAGATAGAGAGAGAGAGAGAGAGAGAGAGAGAGAGAGAGAGGTCAACGATACAACCCTACAGGTACAGAATGGAAATTGAGAAGGAAGACACTACACAAAGGCAAAACTGCCAAATCGATATATAGGAAGAGCAGAAGGAAACCATAAAGAAAAGAAAATACCAATATAACCTGATGCTAAAAGAATGATGTAATGTAAGAGAATTAAAATAGGGTACAATAAGAGAAGGATAGGGCTCGGGAATATACTCAAATAGAAATACGTCAAAAAGATACATTAAGACAGGTATAAAAAGAGATACAGTATTTATTGATAAACAGGTATATAACAGGATCTAGCAGAAAAATTTTTTCACTGTTCAGAGAGAGAGAGAGAGAGAGAGAGAGAGAAGAAACCCAACGACTTTTACCCGGAGCACTTCCTCGACGAGGACGGCAAACTGTTGACAATAAGGAAGGGATTTCTGCCCTTCTCACTGGGTGAGTTCGGCTGTCTGGCAATGAGAACACTTACTGTGGAAACAAGATGTAAAAAATACATTTCGTTTCCAACTGTGTTTTCATATGTAATTAGGACTAAAAGATGTGGCTGTTTTTGTACCAAGGGAAATTCTCTTTGACGTCCAATCAAGATAAATATTTTTGGGGTAACTAATGTTTTTTCTTATGAAGTTTTGGCCAAAATGCAGTGCTATCCACTCTTTGGACTATATTCTAATCAATAATTACTTCCCATCATGACCACGGAGCACATGATATTATACCTAACTTTCTAACATTTTGAAATCACGGAACAATCTCAATACCTCCAAAAAATGTAGGTTTCTCGTCTCTGTAGTGTTTACATTACTTGGGGACACAGCAGTGAACTGTCCACGAGGCAAAACTTGATTTCAAAGGGTCAACTTTCAAAATGGCAATCAAGTATGTACAATTAAAATTATTATTCTTAGGGTCTTTGCCCACGCCAGTGAGGTTAAAGCGTTCTCTCAAATTTTAATGAACTATCTCCCGCTTTTATGCTCATTTTGAAGAGTTCTAACTTTCCTTGGATGTTTTCTTTCCATGTCACCGCTAATTTTTAGCCGCTGCGATTCCGATTTCCTTAATTAAATGCCTACGTTTATTTACTATGACTGGCCATAAGCAAGTGTCAGGCAAACTACGAGAGAAAAAAATAACTTTTTCAACTCTCGTTCAAACATACAACGAGGGTAATCAGAAGTGGAGAAGCTGTAAGGAGGGAAAACAAGTTAGACGGCGCAACTTGCCCATAGACCATGGGTAATCACACTCGAAGGAGCCAAAATAGTAGCAGAGAGGGCAGAACGCCCAAAACGTTCATCCTTTCTTAATAGTCTGAACCGGTTTTCCCCAACAGGACGGCGTCAGTGCCTCGGCGAGAGCCTGGCCAAGATGGAACTCTTCCCGTTCGCCACCTGTCTCTTCAAGAGATTTTTCTTTTCGGCCTCCGAGGGCTCGCCCATCCAGACGGAGTCCGATCCAGCGAACCTGATACTCAGGTACATCGGGTCTTACAAGGTCGTCATGGAGAGGAGGGAGTGACAAGGGCCGAGGAAAAGAGAAGAGCAAGAGGAGGGAAAGTAATGGAACTTTATGATTTCCTCTGTATTTACCGAACAACCGCCCGCCTCTCTTGCAAAGCTCAGAGCGATCGTGTCTTGAATGTCCTTTTCGACTTGAATATCTAAAAACACAGAGCCTTTATAACTTAAAAAGAAAACATAATCACTTGTAAAATAAAAGACATTTGAAGTTTAACAGGCACAGCAAATGAAATGCAAAGAAATGGTTGAAAAGATGAACAAATAAACTGATTAGGCACCAGTAAGAAAAACAAACAATGATACCGAAATAAATGAGAAAGTTTACCGTAATATCTTGACGTTCAGAGAGTTTTTCTAACCCACAAACCGCGTAATAAAAAACGAATCAGGTAAAACATTAACGCAAATGAAAACGCTACGACGTCCCCTTTTCTCACGTAAAACTTGAACCATAAACACGAGGGTCTGATAAAATGAGCGCAGCATAGGGTCACACCAACCCTGGGTAAATAGATGATTAAAAACTTCTACAAAAGCTTCAACTAAAAGCTGTAATTACAGAAGCGGTCACTTGTGAGGCCTTTCGAAATCCTTTAAAAGCTCGTCAAGAAAGTGTCACAGATTCAGTCCTCTTGTTCGAGAAAGCGAAGGCCACATTTTCCCACAGCACCGAAGAAGGTTAAATCCCGTTTGAAGGATATTAAAGAAAAACAGCAGAATTGTAATTTATTGTGACTGGCTGTCCACAACATGACTGGTCATTACAAAGACATCGTGTGGTGCGGTTGCTCTGTTTGTGCCTTGCTACACATATACCAGAAGAAGAAATACTCGTTTTCCTTATCCTTTTCCCAAATTAAAGAACTACTACTCACCTAATCACCAAGTACATCTAGTATTTTTGTTTTAGGTTGCTCGGGTTAACCGACACTTTAAAAAAAAATGTTCTGAAAGATGAGGATAACATTTCCAAACAGAAAAAAAACGTACAAAAATAGATGAAGCAAATGAAAACTTATCTTTAATTTGGTTTCCAACGTCAATGACGGAACAACCCGAATTCCCTGAAGTGCTACGGCCGCCTTTTCTTTATTATTATTTTTTGTTTATTTATTTTTCATTCTGGCAAGGGAGTCCATACATTCAGGTCAGTCCTAATAGAAGGTTTATTAGGAGTGTTGGGTCACAACGAGGCCTTGTACACACCAAAATTGTCTTAAAGTTTAGGACCACTGTCTAGTTCCGGGATTTTGTAAATTTTGTGAGAATACTTTCCACCGACGAATGAATAATCAAATCTCACATGCAAACAAAGAATCAGGACAAAACTGAACTAAATCAAGATTTGACACTTAGGAACATTTTTTGCAGTTGGATGAAATGTTTTGAAAAATCAATATTTTTAAAAGCACAGACAAAGGTGGAACAAATAAGGAATGAAAAAGAGGATAGAACATAAAAAAAAGGTGGGGCACTAAAAGCCAGCCGAATAAAAGGCGGAACGAAAAAAAAAAAAGGCAGGAAACGAGAACTTACCCGAGAAACTAAACAAAAAAGGTGGAAACAACAGAAGCTACTAAGAAACTATGGTGCACATGCAGCTAACAAAAGAATAAAGAATACAAAAAGGTACTCAAAAAAGGGAGAGCACCAACGCATACCTAAAATATTGGAGCATTGGAAGAAAATAAAAAATGTTTGGACACTAGATGTTACATAAAAAAAAAGATGGAGCACCAGCATCAACCTAAAATTCCTAATCATTTGGAAAAAAAAAAATTGGGACCATAGAAGTGACCCAAAATAGGTGTGGATCACCAAAGCTACCTAAAATTGTGGAGCATTGCAAGGTAACCAAAATCGTTGGGGCATTTAAAGTTACCTAAAACTTGTGCAGCACCGAAAGCAAAATAAAATTATGGAGCACTGGAAGATAAAAAAGAAGGGACACTAGAAGGTACCCAAAAAAATGAGCACCAAAATCTACACAAAATTGTGGAGCGTTGGAAGATAACCAAAAATGTTAAGACCATAGAAAGTACCCAAAAAAGATGGAGTACCAGAATCTACCTAAAATTGTGGAGCATTGGAATATAACCAAAAATACTGGGACACTAGAAGGTACCCAAAAAGTGTGGAGCACCAAAAGCGACCTACGATTGTGGAACATTGGAAGATAATAAAAAATGTTAGGACCATAGAAGGTACCCAAAAAAAGTGGAGCAGCAAAAACTACCTAAAATCTCGGAGCATTAGATGATAACCATAAACCGTTGGGAAACAATAAAGGTGGAGAACCAAGAGCTATTTAAAGCGACCTAAAATTGTGGAGCACTGGAAGATAACCTAAAACGTTGCAACACCTGAATGTACCCAAAGAGGGTGAAGCACCAAAAGCTATCTAAAATTGTGGAGCACTAGAAGATAACCAAAGAAGTTGGGACCCAAGAACGTGGAGTACCAAATGTTATCCAAGACTTGGAGCACTGGAAGACCACCAAAAAAGTTGTGATACTAAAAAGTACCCAAAAATTGTGGAGCACCAGAAGCGACCTAAAATTGTGGAACATTGGAAAGTAAAAAAAAAGGAACACTAGACACTACCCAAAAAAGGTGGAGCACCAAAAGCTACCTAAAATTGTGGAGCATTTGAACATATCAAAATCGTTGGGAAACTTGAAGGCACCGAAAGAAGGTGGAGCACCAAAAACTATCTAAAACTGTGGAGCACTGGAAGATAACCAAAGAAGTTGGGACCCAAAAAAAGGTAGAGAACCAAAAGCTACCTAAAATTGAGGAGTACTGTAAGACGACCAAAAAAGTTGTGATACAGAAAGTACCGTAAAAAGGTGGAGCACCTAAAGCGACCTAAAATTGTGGAGCAATGGAAGATAATCAACTAAAAGCTACCTAAAACTGTGGAGCATTGGAAGATAACCAACTAAAAGCTACCTAAATTATGGAGCACAAGAAGATAACCAAAATATTTGGGACCCCAAAAAAGTGGGGACCAAATGTTACCTAAAATTGTGGAGCACTAGAAGATAACCGAAAACCTTGTGACACTAGAAGGTTCCCAAAAATGGTGGCGCACCAAAACCCCAGAAAATTATATGAAGCACAATCAGCTAACCTAAAAATGCGTGCTTAAAGCTAACTAATGATAGAGAACACTAAAATGTAACCAAACCCAAAACTTGAGCACCAAAAAAAAAAAAAAAACAAAAAAAAAAGAAAAAAATATAAAAAAAAAAAAAAAAAAATAGTATATATATATATATATTATAATATATATAGATCTATATATATGTATATAAAGAAAGAAGACAGAGCAACATAAGTTAAAAAATTAACAGTAGAAAAGAAAATGTGGAGCTCTATAAGTAAAAATCAATTACCAGGAGATCTGTAATAAAATCAAATTGGGCATCAAACTAAAATTACAGCAGCTGAACATCCACCGTGAATAACATTCTAAGAAAAGTCTGACGGGTTTCATTAAGGGTTTCCACAGATGTCTACATATCATTACATTAATACGAAGGTTGGATGATTGTATCTTATCATATTACTTTTGAGTAACGAGGTAATCTGAAACACTTATGAATATACATTATGTCTGATTCCTTAATACACTTCCCCATACAGCTTCAAGATTACACATAGCAACTAGTATAATAATAAGAGGAACAAATAATATTTCAGTGTCTTTACGTGAAGTATGTCATTCCTTGATGGCAAACACTAAAATGTGGCAAGCAGAACTTGCACCTTACAGATTTAGGCAATGAAGCCAGCTTGAGGAATTAATTCAACCAAGGTCTGTTCAAGAATTGACAAAAACAAGAAAATATGCAACAAGGTTTGAAGTAGCAGCTTCAAGCTCGGCTTCCTATTGCCAATTTCATCAAGGGCCAAAACCTCAGTCTCAGAGATTACGGCATGAAAATATAGTACAAGTTCAGTGCCTGTATTTGACTGGCTTCATGAACAAGAGAGCCAGATTCTAAGATCGTGACGTTGAGCCTTTCAGCTAAAGTGCAGATCTAATTACTGGACAACAAAGTACTGTATGTGATACAGAGACATTGATAGTACAATAGCGTTTGTTATTTGAGTGACATTTAAGTATGTCTAAACTTTACATATATTTGCCTACATCATAGGTGAGGGGAGATTACAGCTTTAAAGGTATTTGAGGAAAGTGTACCATGTAATTGCTTTGTTTCTCAATAACGCTACAGAAAACCCATCACAATAAGCGGGTAACACACAAAGATAAAGTTGGAGAAAACATAAAAGATATGTGTAATGTCTAGTAGATGATGCGACTTTGAAAGACAGCAAATTACTATAAGTGTAAAGTGAATTTTAGTCAGCATGGGGATTTATATTATATAGCATGAGTGTTGCTGAGTCTGTGAATACATAATCAAACATTGGATTAGAGAGGAAGACTGAACCTCAGGGTTGATAGAAAGGCAAATGAGGCAAAATCATTCAGGCAACAGGTACCCTCAAAGCCTATAAGTTCACGACAAAAACCCTGAAAAATGAACCAGCCTTCAAAACATGAGTTGGAGATGACTTACTTACCAAGGAGATGGACAGAGAGGCGTTTCCCCATTTGAAAACTATGAGACAGTTTCAGAAAGACGGAAAAAAGCAATAAAGCAAAAAGCTATCGAAACTGAGTATCACAGGATGAGGAGTACATCACAGAACTAAAATGACATTTTTATAATAAAATAAGGTTTTATATATGCTCACAAATTAATTACATAGCTATAAGTTTTACTTTATGTGGCGGCTCAAAATTCGAAAATTAATGTAGTGCTCTTTGGTTTTGTGTGTAGATAGTTTGACCAGCCCACGACCAGAGAATAATAAGTACACCACAGCTATTATCTAGCATCGTGAAATGGTTGTTGTAACCTTACCTATTGAGGGAGCTACAGTAGACATAGTGCCTCTGGTTGATGCTCCTCGCAACTTGTGGTGCGACTCTACTTTAATGAGTACTTTGCAATGTGGGAGTGAACTGCAGGTTGCCAAAGCTAACAATAATATATATATAATATATATATATATATATATATATATATATATATATATATATGTATATTGTCATGGTAATTGCTCTATAGCAAGGAATTAAATATTTAAGGAAATGAAAATGCATTTTCTTTAAGTAGGTCTGCAGCCAGGATGCATCCGTGCACATGTTGGAGGCGCCTGTTCTCCTGATGGTTCGAGAATCCCCAGGTGTGTCACAGAAACTCAACAGGCACCAACGTGTCGTCAGAACACACGACGAAATATGATGCAATATTTCTTCGAGATCCTTCTAAGACGTTCCTGTTATCTCGGGAGCCTGTGACGTTCGTTGGTAGGCCCCGCCCCCAGGTAGCCATATATGTATATACGACTGACAAAGTAGGAGAGATCAGATCATCAGTTAGAGACCAACAGAGCAACAGAGATCATCAGTGAAAGATCATCAGAGAGAGAGACAAGAGTAGAAGGAACAGACGAAGGATAAGAGTAGAAGGCACTCGAGAAAGTGGTCTGAGTCGAGTCAAGTCGTCCACAGTGAGAGAGAGAGACAGAAGTTAAGTCGTCCGTAGCCGGAAAGGGAGATATTTCGACGTTGAGCAAGTCTTCAGAGAAGAAACGTTCTACAAGGGGTTTCGAGGAGTTCCTGCCCTTCGAGTATCAAGAATAGACATTGTTTTCTGCAATTCGGAGTCAAGAAGATGTCTGAAGTTACAGTTCTTCTTTTGTGAATCCATCACTTCGAGCATTGATTTCCGACAGCGGCAAAACTGGCCAGCAAGTATTTTCATTACCTCACTGTTTCCCAAGTTCACGCATTGTAAGATTTTACCTTTTTATGTAATTAGGAGAAACCATTCTGCATTTACCTTTGTTAGTAAGATTGTAAATAAACCTTTGTTCTGTTCGTAACATACATATATATATATATATATATATATATATATATATATATATATATATATATATATATATATATATTATATATATATATAATATATACATATGTATACATATATATATATATATATATATATATATATATATATATATATATATATATATGTATATATATATATATATATGTGTGTGTGTGTGTGCACGTGACCTTGTCTGTGTGCAGTACAACAACAAACGACGAGGGGTTGGGGGGGGGACTCATAACAGATAGTGTTCACAGGCTTCCCATGAAACACAGCAATCCTCAAACAAGAAGAGGGGATGGCAAAAAAATAGGATTTCTCGTATCCTTTGTTTCTCATAGACTGTTTCAATATAGTGAAGGTAATGCATAGCAAAAACCGACTTGCATCACCAAAACATGGATTGCAAGATCATGGGGAGAGAAAGGTTCCACTTGAAAGCCAATGAAGTGCAACTGCTCTTTTTTCATGAGCCTTGACTCTGCACTAATGGAGAGTATTCTCTTGAACTTTCTCACGCTCTTCTGAAATCACGGTTCTTAAAAAGGTTAAAGCATTCTGAGCATCAAGGACTTTGTGAGGGACCTCTAATCCCTTTAGATCTCTCCAAACAAATCTTCAGCGATCTCACTGGGCAAAGCACTTTCTCCTGATCTGCTGGGCACAGGATATCCACTAAATTCTTGATAAAATGAAAGAGGCCAGGGTTAAGAAGGATCTTCGTTCTTAGCTAAGGAACCTAAGATCAAAGAACATGCTGCATGCCCTTGAGAAAAACCTACCTTTTTATTAAGGGCTTGCAACTCGCTAATTCTCTTAGTCATGGCTAATTGATTAAAAATAAAGACTTCCTCATCATATTCCATAGTGAAGAATAGTCTAAAGGTTCAAAAGGAGGGCACAAAAGCCATCTTAGGACCACGTCCAAGTTCGAAGCGATTGATGCAGATTTCTGTTGTTTCAAAGTATCCAGACAGAACTTAACATAGCCCTGTACCTTTTGATAGCAGATGAAGTCTGCAGTTTGTGTTACAATGGTCTTAGAAGGTGAGATGTTATGGTCTCAGCACGATACTTTAACAACTGACCACTTTGCTTGGTAGACTGCAGCAGAAGATTGTCACCTACAATTCACAATTCCTTCTCAGCTTTTCTTGAAAATGCTTTTGCTCTGACAAGCTCCCTGACAGTCTGAAGCCTGTCAGAGCGATAGTGGATAAGCCTTGGGGAAACCTGTGAAAATGGGGTTGTCTGAGAAGACTTTTCTTCTGAGGTGGAAAAGATCAGGGAACCAGTCCTTCTGTTGCCAAAAGGGAGCCACTAGAGTCACCATTGTGTTGCTGTGAGATGTGAATTTCTTCAATACTTCCCTCACCAAGCTGAATGGTGGGAAGGCGCAATCTTGCAACATTGCATCCATTGCTCATGCTTGCAGATCCAGGGACGAGGAGCAGAACAGAGGGAGCCAATGGTTCCTTGATGTTGCAAATAGGTCTATTGACAGCTTTCCCCACCATTTCTGCGGGCTGGTGCACACTTGTGGATTCAGTGTCCACTCCATTGATAGAACCTTTTTGCCACAACTTAATTCATCCATAAGACATTCAGCTTTTTCTTGAAAAAACCATGTCACAATGCTGGTCCAGTTGTCCTGTGTCCACATCAGGAGATCACTGGCTGTTTCGTGCAGCTAAAAAGAGTGGGTGCCTTCTTGATTCCTGATGTAGGCCAGTGTGGTCATGACTGTCCTGTTGCAAGTTGCTGCTGAGAAGTTCAGAAGGGGCAGATGTATTACCTTTAATTCCTTCACATGTATGTGTAGATTTCTTTTGGCAGGGGACCATTTCCTGGAAACTTCCAAGTCGTTGAGTAGAGCTCCCCAACACGGATCTGACACACCTGAATACAATGTTAGGTTGGGGTTCAGAAGGTGTAGTGATCTTCCTACTGAGAGTCTGTCTTCTACCAACCACCACCGATGGTCCTTCTTTATTTCGGGAGTGATGGGGTAGATGAATGAATCCGGGAGGTTCTTTCTGCACCAGTTGGCCCTCAGGAAGAATTATAGTAGTCTGGTGTGTAACCTTCCCAGTGGCACAAACTTCTCTATGGGTGGCAGTGTTCCCAAAGGCTCATCCATTCCTTGGCTGAGCAAGACAGCTGAGAGATGAATTTTTGGATTTTCTGGAGGCATTCTGGATCCTTTGGTGCAACAGAAAAACCCAAAAATTCAGAGAATCGATCCTCATCCCAAGACAGAGGACTGATTAAGTAGGAACTAGTTGTAACTTCTTGCAATTGATCAGTAGCCCTAAGTCCTGGGCAAGATGAATCGTCTTCTGAAGGTTCTCTGTACATTGGGAATTTGATGGGGAGCGTAAGAGCCCGTTGTCCAGGTAAAGACTTATATTGATTCTCATCAAATGAGGCCATTTCATTAATGGGGCGAGAACTATGGTAAATACTTGAGGGGCTGTAGAGAGGCTGGAGCACAGTGTCTGAAACTGGAACACCCTGTAAATATGCATCTTGCATAACTATCATCACCATCCAGTCCCTCTGATGAATGGCTGACAGGACTCACTGGTTCGTCACCCATCTGAACTTTGTTGTTTGGACGAAGAAGTTCAGAGCACTGACGTCCAGGACAGGTCTCCATCCCCACAATGATGGCAAAAAGGCGATTGTAGAAACCCTCTTTGTTGAGATCTTCAAGCACCTCCACAGCAAGTATGGCTGAAACTTCTCGAGACAGGGTGGAAAACCTCTCTGACCTATAGAGGAGGCTTCCAAATTGATGGAAGAGGTTAATGAATGTTTCTCCTTGTAAGAAATCATAAAGCCTTCTTTCAAAATTTCCAAAATCCAAGGTTCCTCATTAATGATCTTCTACTGGTTCCAAAAAAGAAACAGTCTTGCTCCCACCTGGCCACAGAGGACAGCTCTGCCTCTTTGAAAGGGATGTTGAGATATGGGGAGGATGTCTTTACAGACGTTGAAACTGAAGGAGTTCTTGCTAGCACTCTAGTCCTCTTAGCTGACTGAGCCAGTAATTCCCAAGTTGACCTCTTCTGAAGTTCGTTGTCACTTCCTTCAGAATAGCATGAGGGAACAGGCTAGTCTTGTCTAAAGGAGTGAATAAAAGGTATGACCTCTGTAAGGGAGTTACACCTTTAGATGTGGACAGACACCATACATCCCTCTTCTTAAGGACTCCTGTTGTAAAAATGGTTGCAAGTCCCTGTGCGATGTCTCATATAGCCTTGTTGGCGTATGCCAGCACTCCTAACCACCAGTCTGTTGTGAAGTTATGCTACAAAAAAAGTACAATCCTCGATCTTTTTGGCCAACGCTCCTACCATCCAATCGACGTCTTTAGGCAAATGGTCCAATTCCGAGGTGGTAAACAAAATCCTAGATAAGGAAATTGCTGAGCAACGTGTTGCATCAATAGACTAGAGGTCCCCTCAGGAGGAGGCAGAAACTCCCATAGAACGAGCTTCGCCAATGACATAAGATATATATATATTTGACATATCAAAGCAGGGGGAGATGTTCAAGAAACTGCCTAGCCTGCATCTCTCTTCACTACCAACCATGCATCAATGAGTGTCAATGCTTTCCTGGAGCAGAAAAGAACCATCTGAGGTAGCTTGGACGTCCCTGTAGGTTGATGCATCAAGAAGGCAGATCCTGGAGAAGACAGGGCTGCTGGAAAGAAGCAATATGGAAAACAACCAAAAATCATTTAACAGCACAGAATAATTAAAAGCAGGGTGGTCCTCCTCAACAGTTTCTTCATCTGAAGAAACTGATGACACCTGAAGGTTTGAGGGATCTTGTGACATCAAAGTGGGTTTCTGCAGAAGAGTAAGGATGTTATCCAACTGTTGCTGAACTGATACCAAAGGTGGATCCTGAGTGACAGGAGAAAAACCTGTTGTGCCAGTTACCTGTGACACCAACCACTTGGTGGCTGGTTGGGGAGCCCCCACAAGCGAATCCACTGAAAAAGAGCTGTGGAGCATTGGGTGCTTACACACCGAACAACCAGACACTACACTCTTCACAGGCATCGATCGATCCGTAGACACTGGTTTAGCAGACAATGGGCGCTCATAATTCGGGTAACCTGGCACTGGGCGTTTATACACTGTATGTTCATACACTGGGCATTCATATGGTGATCTTTCGAATTTTGGAAGCTCGGGCTCTGGGCGCCCAGACACTGGGAATCCATGTGATAAGTAATTGGGCACTAATTGCTCATATTCCAGGAGCTCAGACACTGGGGCCTATTCACAGAACTTTCATATCTGGGCACACACACTCTGGGCGTTTCGACACTGGGCGCTTAGGATACTCCTAGAAACTACAGGAAGGAAGTGGACTATGATCTCACTCCACCGTTTGTTTACAGATAGGAGGTGAGAAGTTTCCAAAGAGAAACTATGCCTTTTCAATGACCTAGACACATTAGAAAAACACCCACTACACCTCTTGGCAGAAACGAATTGTCCACTTTAGCTATGTTGTACTATCAACAAGAAAAAAGATGATACAGTTTTCTTATATCTTCGGAAACATATTGCTCAATAATACCACACCTGGCAACTCTAGAAAAGGGGCAGAGCTTCAGTGCCATCATATTTGTTGCTTTTAAGATTTACAGTAATTTTAAACCATAAAGATTGTGTAGAAGTCCTATAATAAATTATACTTGAATGCAGTAACAGCCTCTTTATTATTCGTTAATGTTGGTTTGGTAACATCAGTTTTGAGTGGAATATCGATCATCCTTCTTTAAAGCCTTCTGTGAGACCTTACGTAAACTACAAAATTCATGTGTAACAGGAATGTATGCAATATTATGATGATGATGAAAGAAAGAAAGAGAGAGAGAGAGAGAGAGAGAGAGAGAGAGAGAGAGAGAGGCATAAGCCTATCTATAGAGACACTTCATTCATTATGTTTACTTTGAGTTGAGTTATATATCTTTAAAATAGGTTTTAGAATTGGAGAGAGAGAGAGAGAGAGAGAGAGAGAGAGAGAGAGAGGAGAGAGAGCGAGTAAAATCTGCTTACGTGAAAGCATAGGCCTATTTATAGCTACCTAATTCACTAAATTTCCTTCGAGAGATTGGGTGATAATATATTTTCAAAGTATGTTTTAAAAGTGGATAGAGAGAGAGAGAGAGAGAGAGAGAGAGAGAGAGAGAGAGAGAGAGAGAGAATTATGGTATTGGTGGTGGACTTGTGATGGGAAATGGCAAGAGGAATGAGCGGTGAATATTCAAGTTAATTCTCCAAGAAATTTATATTAATCCACAAACAATATTATTGTATTGACTTATTTCAAATCAATACAAACGACAGTGACTGACTTATTCTGCACCCTACCATCTACTTAAGAAAACGTTATGTCATATTTACAGAGAGAGTTCTTTACTATTATTCATCCTTTCAATTGTTAGCATAGCAAACTATGATTCACTTAAGGTAGATTCTCGGATGAGCCTTATTCTTACGAGACGTTTGTTTGGTGGTTGCTGATTGGCTGGTACCGGGAGGTAGGCAGCTTCCAGCCAATCAGCGGCCGCCAAACTAACGTCTCGTAGGCATAGGGCTCACTCAAGAATCTACCTTAAGTGAACCAGTTATAGTGTTATGTGAATGGATGTTGATCAGTGTTAATATTGTTTGGTTATTGACTAGCTAGCATATATAAACACACATACATTTAGTTTATGGTTGCTATCTCAATAACGTACGTGAACTAAAAATTTTGCCAATTTGCAGCTGTAACTGTTAGTTCTTTTTTTATTTTAAGAAGTGGCTTGTTGTTGAAATGTTTTCTATCGATCTTGTGGACAGTCATGCCTGTTGATAAGATACGATACTCTACAGGAAATGGTTACCCATGAATACTGACTTCCTAAGCATTTTTATTCTCATATTCATTTTGCATATTTCCTTAACTGCACATTTTACACTCAAAGCCAGTACCGTCAGCAACAAAAACTTTACGATAACTCCATAACGATATTACAATTTGGAAACTATGCCGTATGCTCAAGGAAAATACCTGTTTCCCTCTCCTCCTTCCTGTTCCCATATGCCCTCACAGTGCGACATCTGGTGGGTCTTCCATTAGTTACTTGTTCAACTGCTTCGGGGTTTCATAGTCTTTGGATTATTGTTAACTCTCTAGATGGCTAAGGGAACGGCAACGGATTTTTGTGCGCAATAGTATACCTATTCTTCCCCAGTAGTTTGCAGGACAGACTGTCTAATCCCAAAACAAAAGAGCGCTACCGCGACTTTCGAATTTTGAGCTGCTGCCTACAGTAGAAACTTATAGCTATGTAATTATTTGGTAAGTTACTTCCATAAAACACTAAAGCATGGACAAGTCACTGACTTAAAAGATGGAGGAAAGTGAACTGGCTAACAAAAGACCTAAAGAGTGACATTAACCCTAGTTACATTTTTCAAGTTACTATCGAGATATTCATATGGTGAAAAAAAATTGTAGAGGGATACAGTAGAGGACCTTCATTGCTCTATGAAGCAGTGATTTACAAACTGCTAATTGCAAACACTTGTGTGGTACCATGATGTACCGGTACATTTTACTCTTCAGGGGATACACTGGATCTGAGAGAATAGCCAGCACTGCGCAATTTATGATGTAATGTGCATTGGGATTGCACAATGTCGTGTCTGTTTTCTTTTTGTTTTGTTTCGTTTTAGTAAGCAAAACCTTTACTCAAGTTATATCATGAGTGGGGTGAATACCATTTGTTTTTCACTAGTATGGAACTTTCTGTGGTTGTAATCTGTATCCGTACCGAGACTGAAAAGAATTGTTGCTTCATAATACTTGAAATTATGAATTTAGTGAGGCTTATGTGCTTAGTTTATTGATATTATGGATAATCACAAATAAAAGATATGAAAGTGATGCATCACAATATTTCACAAGTTACCTATTTAGTATATTGAAGTTATTACCATCAATATTCTTATGCAGTCTACACAAAACTTTTATAATAAAATTATATCACAATACCAATTTCATTCATTTTTAAGGGGTACACGGGAATCATTAAGAATGTCCATGGGGTACAGAAGAACAAAAAGGTCGGGAACCCCTGATGTACATACAGTGTTTAAAAATTTAATTATTATATGCAATATAAATTTGTCAGTATTAGCTCATTTACTATACCGATTATAGTACCATCTTACAGGGGATGAGTTTCTATTTGTACCATTTATATCCTCAGTGTCAGGTCAATTATCTGAGTACTTGGGGCAATTACAGAGCAAAGGTTGATAAACTATAACCTCAAGTGTACTGTGTAAGGTAAACTACGGGAAGTACATCTTACATGAAAGATGTACAAGAGAAGCTGTTAGCATATGATCTCCAATCATATTCTCATATTTTTCATTACTGCAGTTTCCTGCTACAGAGAATATGACAGGGACGACTTCCCAAAGATGGTATGACATGCTAGTGCCCGCCTCCACCTGCTGCTCCTCCTCCTCCAGGTAATGTAATATGGTAATTGGCGGCCATTTCAACAGTCAGCTGCTTGATCTCCTCGAACGTCATTTCATCACAGGCACCTTCTCCCTCAAGAGGGCAGTAATCGAACCTTTCTCTGAAGGGAGAGGAGGTTAGAATGAAGATGTTGAAGAGGAAGCAAACAGTGGTGAAGACGACGAAGAATGCCTTGTCCAGGACGCGAGCGATAAACTGCCACTCATCAACCAACCTGGATCTGAGGTGTTTCTTTGCTGATACCTTGTCGTCGTCTCTCATCATCTTATATAAGGACTCCAAGGCTTTAAGCGCTCGTCTTTGAAATGGATCTGGAAGGAAAGATGAGTAAATTTCTCACCAATCTTTAGGAGACTGAAACTCTTTAAAACTACGAATTCTTGAACCATGGTTTGATTAATTTGTGAATTGACAACAGTATATCAAAATACCACGAAATACTAAGCATTTAGCACAAGGTCACATAAATGCTGTTGAAAGGTTGCATACCCTTACTGCAATAATGAGAACAACGTATACTATTTAATAAATCTACTTAATACAACACAGCCCTCTCTGACTTTGTCTCCAGAGCTTTTTGGTCCTAGGGAATTTCTTGTAACATTCACAATCTAGTATACAGTGGATCTCACTTAGAATTGGAGTACTGCAATATTCTAATATTTAACACTCCATTGCCCGTAATAAAAACACAAAACATACTCTCTCCTTATTCGTAATGTAACAAATAAGAAAAATATATATGACAAAGAGGCTGGTGCTAGCACACATCCTTGCTTCACACCACACTACAGCATACTCATCGGACTTTTTTCCATCATATAATACCTTGGCTTTCATATCCCTCTGGAATGAATTTGTAAATATTTAAAAGTTTAGGTGGACAATCTGCATTTTCCAATATTATATTTTTTCTTGTATTTGCCTTAACTTTACAGTCATGTCTACAGTAGAATTGTCAGGTCAAAAGTCACACTGGGTCAGCAGGTTATGTGTTTTTAAAGTAGTTGTGGTCTAGGTAAGACCTGCACTGTTGAGCATTTCTGAATTCCCTACTTTTTTCGAGTTGCACAAATTTAAAATCTTTTAGATCTTGACACAGCTTCCTTTCAACAGCAAAATTTAATAACCTCATAACACTTCAAGAGTGAGTACTCAAATCTAAAACCTTATATTTCATCATAAATTCCATGGAATTTACTATCTGGGATTTCTTTGATTTTCACTCTAAGATCACTTGGATGAAAGGTAAGACCTGTGGCAATTTTTTTATCCCATTGTGCAATTACCCTGTTGCCATTGTGAAAACTGATTTGAATTTATGTGGAAATATTCTCCTTTATTGATTTGCAGTCTCTGACAGCCCTCAGAAAATTATAATGGGAAGCATAGCACATTCAGTAGAACGCAACTTGCAAGATTTTTATGCTGGGTCTGCTTAAGATTAACAATAAACAGGGCAGCAACAGAACCGGAAATCATAATCTTTTTAAAGACAAGCTCGTGGCCAAGTTGGTTCTTCCATTTTTTGCTTTAGGATTCAAGACACCAGTAAAGTCGCAAAATAGAGCCATCACATTTGCTATGGACATAACTTACCAGATTTTTGTTCCTGGCAAGCTTAAGTTTATTAATAAACAAGGGTAGAGAATTCAACTGCTGAAATCGAAGTCTGGTGCAGAGGCACTAAAAACAGATTCCCAAAGCCTTTAGCAGTTATGATTACGTAAACAGGGAAACCTCTTCTCACACCATCTCAGTTTCCTTGGAAACAATAACATTTAAAGTAAAATATTCAGTCTTTGTATTAGTTCCAGTAACGTAAATTGCATGTGAAATTCGTCCCTACAAAACACTCTCACCACACCCTTTGAGGATTAACTCTGCTAACTTCCCTTGTCCTTTTGACTGTGAGACCTTGGTTTGCAGGTGCTGGCCCAGGAGAAAGTTAACCTCGCCCAAGGGCAAACCAGTGCCAGACAAAGCGGCAGGACAACCAACATGTGCTGAGTGCTATATTTAAAGGGATGAGTCGCACTGACCTTATGCTGTGGAGAAACCTTGTGCATGACACAGTTAGGCCAACCACGAACACTACCTATCTGGACACCCGAGCGTAATCTCCATGCAGTATAACGGGACCTTGCAGGACCCCAGGGCCCTCAAAAACTTATGAGATTTCTGGAACACAGACTGACCGTGGCTGAGTCGGAACCTTGCTCTACCAAGCTGACCCATTTATAATGTGGCTGTTGTTGGGCCTTAATTAAGTTCTTTTTTGTGATTTTGTCCATGTCCCTCTGATGCTGGTGGCCCAGCGAAGAAGATGAATCCAACCCTTGCAGAAGGTAAAGTGCCACATTTCGAAGTTTCATTGGTCAGCACGTCTTAATTCTGCTACTTTATCTTATTTTGTGACTGACATACATTATGTCTGTATGAAAGCCCTCAGTTTTAGAACTCTAAAAAAGAAAACATACTAAATGTGTAAAGGAAAAGTCAGAGGCCAGTCCACACAGGTTGGCGTATGGGAGCTGCATTTCCCCACTCCTTATTCATTAACCATTTGTGGACAGACATGATCACATGAGTAGCGATAACAGGTTTTGGGAGCATGGTGGAGTGACTTATGGTGAGTAACAGTATTATGCGTAATTGATTCGCAGGAATCGGACGGGACAAAGGTGCCATTACTTTTATAGCCGATAAATTCACCAATGACAACTTTTATACTGGTAAAATCAACTGGGCAGCTCATGAGAAAGTTAGTTGGGATCTTGACATCAAGGGAGGATGTAGTGTCTCTCTGTCTCCTATGAGATCTTTTTATAAATTTGCAAATAAATATACCAAGGGGCTGCTGTTGGTTTTTTAGTTCTTATCTTTTATGATAGTATGTCAATTATAAATGTAATTTTACAATGAAAAGTTCAAAGAAATATTATAAAAAACATGTATAAATCTAAAAAAGTTATTACATCTTCATTCTCAGTAAATTTACGTAAATAATTTACAACAAATATGCTCAGAATCTGTTATTACTTTCATTTATTATCTTTTTTGATATTGTGTAAGCTATAATTATAATTTTAAAAATAAAATAAATTTATTTATTATAAATCATGTATTCCTCCGTAAAATTTACGATTGTGTTGTAAATGAGGCCCCACAATGGGTTGTAAATATTTATTTTCAACTTCTCATGGAAGGTACGGAAAAATTGTTAAAATTTTTATTCTGACATCATGTGCATTTGCATATCTTCCTCTTTCCATTGAATTGCTTTTTTTCTTAAATTAGCCAACCTCAAAGTTTTGTCGGCCTTGGGTGCTGCATACCCCAGCTCCTAAGGGTTCAAGTTTGGTCACAGTAAATTTTCACTTCATTCCCCTTCAAAACTTCACCTCTTCTACAGCTTAACGAGCCTCTTATTGTCCTGTATCTTTTTAAATCTGTTGTGCTGTCATCTCAAATTTCCATTCCAGGCCGACTGTCAGTAAACAGGAGGAAGCAGCCGATTTTCTAACAGTAAATGCCCTAAGAACGCCCCTATATGGAGAACAAGGAAGCTCGGGACAGCCAACCCCATATAAGGCAGTGAAGCGGCTCCCCCAGTGCATCTTAACTGAGGTCAGGTCACTGTCAAGACAGTCTCGGTGACCAGGACTCTGCCCATCACCTCCTCCCTTTCCCTGCCACCGACTGTTTTACTTTGTGGTGTTGATACATTTCCCAACAAAATCCTGTAACTTAAAAGCCTGGTACTGTGTTCAAGACTTCGATCATCCAGAGGACAAAGAATAGGAGACTGTGTAGGTTGTATGCGCCGTCTGTGCTCTCATGGTGCCAAGGTGTTTCTACTGTTGTCAGTTATCAAGTCCCAGGGTGAAAGATTGAATAGCTGTTATCTATAATATTGTATGTTTCATGCTTGTTGACATAAGCCTTTCCTTTCATCGATTATTCCCCACAGAGGGCTAAATATTTTCTGGGTTTTGCATAGTGGCACTATTTGGTTTGTGAAGTAACGTAATCCTCACTGCCAAGGAGTTAATGCTTGTAGCTTCTGTGCATATATCTTATGATTCATATAAGAATAACTTAATTGAGTGTAACAGTGCCTTTCCCTGAACTCCATCAATTTTGTTACATTTTCCCATGTTTTCTGTTGTTATCTGCATGGCACCCAGTTTTGTCAGATGTTAGTTTATTTCCAAATGAAATTGTAGACCTTGCACAGCCATGCATGTAACAATTTCTGTATTATTTGTGTATTTCGTCCCCTAAGTAACTCAAGCAAGTGTAGTAATGTAATATTAATTCAGTGCTGTGGGATCAAGTTGCTAGGTACCTTCTGTACACCCCTCGATCCGCTGCCACATGTTGCATTGGAATCAGCATGACCACATGCATTTTAATTGCAGATTAGGAGTAACTGGCTGTTGACCTTTTCTTCATTCTGTGTGCACAGTGGAATTCCCCCACTGGATTTCCTTCCCAGAGCCCGAAGTGGTGGGCTTGTGTTTAGTTCAAAATTTTTATTCTTTTGTTACTACCCAAGTTACCTGACAGGACCTTGTCGCCTGTCCCCCCCTTTATGTTTAAATAGTCTTCTGATGTGTATCTTTATTTGTAATATAATTATTTAAGTTAAACCTTAGCACATACCTAATTATTCCCATTCTGAAGAGGCCCTTGAGCCATATGATTCTTTCCTAATTCAAGGCCATAGCCAAATTTGCTTCCTTTTCCCAGGTAAGTTGCTCACACCCTCAGTAAAAATCATATCACTGGCAAACTGTTAGCCACTGATATTAAAGGAAAGGAAAATGTATCTTCTTCGAGTAGGTCTGCAGCAAGGAGGCATTCCTGCACGTGTTTAGGGAGAGAGAGAGAGAGAGAGAGGACGTAAGGAGGATCACATCATCAGAGAAGGCTCAGAGGTAAGAGAAGAAGGATAAGAGAGGAAGAGGGAATGGAAACGAGAAATTAAAGTCCGTAGTTCGTAGTCGGAGAGAGGGAGAGAGAAACCCTTTCCGTGAAGTAGCGTCCTGCAAGTGGATTTGAGAAGTAACCCGCGCTTAAAGTTTCAAGACTAAGTCATTCCTTCCTGCAGTATGAAGATAAGAAGAAGCCTGCCTGAAAGTTTTACTGTCCCCTTGTGATGCCATCACTTCAAAGAACCAATCTGAACAGCTGTTTCACAGACCAGCAAGTATCTCATTACCACACTGTCCCGCTTTTCACATAAAGTCAGATTTAATTTTCTTAAGTAAATAGGAGAAACCATCCTGCATTTATCTTTGTGAATAACCTGTAAATAAACTTGTGTTATGCTTGAGTTTCTTTCTATATTCGTATCCCGTGTTTCAATTGTTGGTGTTGAATCATTTTTTCTTATTATACTAAAGAACCTGAGCGATCCCGATCCGTAATTGGCCCCCTTTAGCAAACCCCTTTGCAAGCAACTATCAGTTGAATAGGATTGCTAAAGCTGGTTGCAAGAGTAGAACGAATCTGAAAGTCTAGCGTAAAAAAGTGATCCAGTTCCACAGTAAATAAGGTGTTGTTAGATTTTTTAGATATTTTGTTAGGTGTGACCCAAAATCGTGACTATAGTCAGAGATAGGAATATTCTAGGCCACATGCATGCCAAAATGATCTATAAGGGGAGAGAGAATTATTAACCAAATACCCTAGCTTTTAATAGCTACTGCTTGATAGCTTGCATGCCATTTCATAATAAGTGAGCCAGGAAAGTGGATAAGGAAGTTAGGAGTGTTTAAGAGGAAATAGTGCTTGTAATTCCTCTGCAATTTTTCTTCTTTTTCTTATGGAGATTTTGTGCCCTGAAATAGCAAATTTTAGCTAGGCATATTAGGAGCCACATGGGCTTCGTATCCAAACAGAATACTTGTATTGCTGGATTTCTCTCTCTCTCTCTCTCATATAAGGTATCGATAGCAATATTTTAATTTTCTTTCGTCATTCCATTTTGATGGAATACCCGTTTTACTAACAAAACAAAGTTATGGCCTACGTGGGCACGGTAGGAGTAGCATAAACAGATAAAGCACCTGTAACGTTGTGATGATTAATTAAAACAAGTTACCTGCAACATGTGATACAATCCCAATTTGCTTATTTCATAGGTGCTACAGAAGAACTGTACCCATTCATTCCAATAGGGAAAATTCCACTAGACAGTGCTGGTAAACAAAAGAGATATTGCACTGTCCCAGTTGTCTCACCAACCTTGAAGTTGCCAACGTGCTAAATATACCATCTGGTAAATCGGCAAAATCCTTGCATGTTAGTTCTTTTAGGATCATAAAATATCTATTTTTGTATTTTGGTTTAGCTGCAGAGATGCCAGGTTGCCATGAAATTCAAAGTAGGTCACGTTGCCAGGTTAGTGATTTCTTTCCTTTTAATTAAACAAGGTCAGTTAGACCCTTGTAACATATGTACTAATTATAGAAAACTTAATGCAGTTACAGAGCCCAAAACTTTCCCCCTCCTGTGAATCAAGACCTGCCTTGATAGCATCAGCAATGGTCGTTATCTAAGTAAAATCGATCTGGAGAAAGGATATTGGCAGGTTCCATTAGCAGAGGAGTCGCACCTTCTCTCTGCTTTTATAATTCCCAAGTATTTCTTTAAATATAGTTATGTCATTTGGGATGAAAAATGCCCCAAGATGTTTCCAACGGCTGATGAATAAAATATCAAAAGGCATCACAACAAAGTAACTTATGCAAGCTCTTGGGAGAAACATTTGAAGATCCTAGTAGTCCTTAAGAAAGCTAACCTGGTGATTAACCTACAGAAGTGCATATCAGGGGTTGCTCAGATCACCTATCTCGGTCACCGTGACAGAAGCGGAGTGCTAATGGTGAAGGATGCGAATATTTCAGTGATCTGTAGTAAGCCATACCCCGGAGCGAAGTAGGAGGCTCAGCAATTCATCAGGATGATTCATTATTCTCATTGGTTCAACCTGAACTTTGCTGATGCCTGAACTTTGTTGATGCCGCACCCCTAGTTATATTTACAGATCACAATCCCCTAAAGTAACCTTACGACCTTCCACAACCGAATTAAGCGATTGATGCACTGGTGTATCGACCTCCAAGTACAATTGGAGGATCAAACACATTAAAGGGTCAGATATCAAGATAGTGGGTGTTTTATCCACACACCACCAGCCTACCCTTTACCTGTTAGTAATGTCCCTCAACGGAACGTGGCACCTCCTCCAGAGTAAGTGTCATGTTACCAGTCGGCTGTAAATGACCTTTGCCACTATAAGATACTCCCTTCTTTGTAGTCTTCTAGCGGTTGGTTCATGAGAATTTGGCTGAAATGCATTACGTACTTTACAGTTGGTGTACTTTATGGCTGGCACTCCCTATATGTGATATCCTCACAGAACAAAGCCTTTGCTCGAAATAGCACACAAAGTAGCAGAACAGCCAACATGTACTCATGCCATATTTAACGGAATGAGTCAAACTGACCTTATGCTATGGAGAAACCTTATGCACAGCATGCAGTCAGGCTACCACGAATGGCACCTATCTGGATGTCAGAGTGTAATCTCCAAGAAAAATAAAGGGACCTAGTAGGATCTCGTGGAATTCAGAGATCTATAGAGATTTTGAGAACATAGACTGACTCTGGCCAAGTTGGACCAATGCTCTACCGAGCTGCTCCTTTTATAACATAGCTGTTGTTGGGCCTCAAGTGATTTTGTCCATTTTCCTCCCCTGCTGGAGGGTCCCCCTCACACCGAGGAAGGCGAATCCAGTTCCTGCAGATGGTAAAGTGCCACATTTCGAGGTTCTTGTCAGTTGACTTTATCTCATTTCCATTTCTAAGCGTGAGACCTGTATTATTTGTGTATTTCATGCCCTAAACATAGTCAACCAAATGTAGTAGTGTAAAATTAACTCAGTGCTGTGGGATCAAGTTGCTAGGTACCTTCCGAATACCGATTGATCCACTACCATGTGTCATACTGCAATCGGCATAGCCATTTTCATTTCAATTGCAGATTAGGAGTAACAAGTGCACAGTGGAATTCCCCCGCTGGATTTTCTTTCCTGGCACCCCTGATGTAGCGAGCCCCTTTGTGTTTACTTCAAGGTTCTTATTTTTTTTATATATGTACATTACCTGACAGGGCCTTCTCACCTGTTCCCCCAGTTTATGTTAAATAATCTTCTATGTTTTTCTTATTTGTAGTTAAATCTAAGCATTAACCTAATTATTCCCATTTTGAAGAGCACCTTTAGTCGTAATATGCATATGATTCTTACCTACTTCAAGGCCAAAGCCAGATTTGTTTCCTTTTCCCGGGTAAGTTGCTCACACCCTCAGTAAAATTCATATAATTATTGATGAGAGAATCTTTAGTGTGTACCACACTGCCCATAGTTCCATGTTGGACAGATCGATTTCGCGCTCGGCTTACAATCCGATGGTCCGAAGTTCGATTCTCGGCTTGGCCAGCACGGAATCAGAGGAATTTATTTCTGGTGATAGAAATTTATTTCTCGATATAATATGGTTTGGATCCCACAATAAGCTGTAGGTTCCATTTCTAGGTATCCAATTGGTTCCTAGTTACGTAAAAATATCTAATCCTTTGGGCCAGCCCTAGGAGAGCTGTTAATCAGCTCGTTGGTCTGGTAAAACTAAGATATACTTAACTTCATGCCTTTTTAACCACACTGCCCAGGCACAGATGAAAATGAGGGGCTCTTGACTACGAAGACAAGCCCTTCTCTTTGTACAGTCTGCCTTCACCTTAGCAGATCTCAGAAAGCAATTCATTATCAAACTGAGTTGGGTAGTCAAGGTAATTATGCAAGCATGCAGTTCTGATAATATTAGGGATAACTTCAAGTGTAGCACGACCTTTACACCACCTTTGAAAATGCCCTCTACTGTATGACAAGTAGGCTACCTGGAAGAGGGGGGGTGCTGGGTGCATCAGCAGGACCAACACATTGGCTAGTATAATGAGATCTTTGGCATGAATACCTAGGCAAGAGCTATGGAGACTGGTACTTGCCATGAGCAAGACTGAATCCCGCATAAAGCTGTCAAATCTGATTTTTTGTTGTTGCGGGGAGAGTCGAGGATACTCCTTGTAAATGTTGGTGAAAGCCTGAAAGGCTGAGGACTCACCCCCTAAAGGTAGGCGAGCTTTCTTAAAACTGTAAAGGGTGGCAGACTCATAGGAGGAGGAATAGTTCCTTAAATGTAAGGAACTTTTTGCTTCATTCCACTTCAATGCTACCAGGTATACCAAAAAGATGATACTTGAGTTTTATCACTGACTGCAAGGCATATAAGGTGCCTATGGGCTAGGTTTCCCACTGTATAACCCGGGTAGTTTACAGTTTACCGGGACAACCGTGCAACAGCCAAATCCCTCCGCGTAAGTAAGTAGTTCGACCTCGATCCGACCACACCACCCAGGTAGGATTCTCTTGGTTAGGTTACTACATCACAAATAACTAGATGTTAGGAGTAAAATTTTGTCCCTTGTAACCCCAGTGGCAAGTGCACGCAGCACAAAAATTCCCACTTGCCAGAACATACGTACTTCCAAAGAATCTTTAAAAAAATATGGATAAGGCACGAAGTGTCATTCCTCCACGCTTAAACTGAAATCAGGAATGTGTAAAAAATAACAGCTAAATTTTTTTTATTAGTTTTCGTCTTGTCACCATTTTTGTTGTGTATCCCTCAGCCAATTTTCTTGTCAGAGCTTACTACCATAGCGGTAGGGTATGACTGGAAAATTGGTCGAAGATAGGGTTGCCCCAGTAAACTGCAGCTGCTCCTATAACCAGGTTTGCTATGATGAATAAACAAAGAGGAAAGGTACTGGTGTAAGTCTATGCCATCAACATACAATCCACATTACCTTTGAGGGTATTGTAGTTGAATTTTTCTTCTTCCTCCTCTTGTCTCTGAAAAGGCTGCACCTTTATCCGAGAACCTTTGGCTTCTTTTTTCGAATTCTTCTCTTTATTAGGAGGAGGGTCGTAATTTGGTGGATTGAAGCCATCTTGGTCCAAGGTGAACACTTCCACAGGGGTTTCGGGCATTTCGTCAATGTTAGCAGGTGGGGGGTTCTTGTCCTGAAAAGAAAATCACTTGACAAGGGTTTATTCTGAAGGTGCGAGTAAGCATGAATTTTCTTTCTTCATTAACTTTTTAGTTCTTTATTTATTCACTTAACAATTTCATTGTAATTATTAGTTTTTCTAACTTACGTCTAATTCCCAAGTTTCTTCAATCATGAAGGGAATTTGGATAAAAATGATCTTCGCCACAAAGAGAGTAAGAAGCCTGCATGGATAAAAGACAAAGATTTAATTCAATGGCTTATGAACTGGAGGAAGACATTCGGGATGATACATATGGAATGAGCAATTTGCTAACACAGATATATTCACATTTATATACAAGTAAACAAGTGCACATATATAATACATATATGCATTAAGCTGTGAGGACAAGGGAGGGGGACAGGTAACTGGGTATTGATGTATATTACAGGTAAACATAGGTTATAAAGGAGGCTGTGGACGGATATGTAGTATCCAACCCAAAGCGAGAGAAAACTGGGTCTGGGCCAGTCGAGTTGTGTTTTCTTACAGACATATATACCTAAATAAGTAAAGACGCAGTGTGTTCATACATGGTAATTATATCGGTGGAAAGGCCAGAGAATTCTACACAAGATGATGTACATTAGAATTTAGCATTTTATAGTGAAATGAAAACAGTGTAAGGACATTGTCCTTATAAATACACCCCCCCCCCACAAGACAATTATTATGGATTAATGAGTGGATGATAAAAATATCTGGAAGGCAGGAGGAGACGCCGTGTCCCTGTGATCACTTGTTGTGGGGCACCATTGATTGCTGAGTCCTTCGGCATTGCTGGCTGACAGGATGCCTACCCTGGTGGTTGCCTGGGGGGTTCGACTGTCGACTGTGGGTGACCTTGGTTGCGGAGGGAGCTACAATCTGTGTGGTGGCGGCATGGGACGGGCTAAGTGGACCCCCAGGTGCAGCAGCGGTTTCGGTTGGGCCGAGGAAGTCCCCAGGTGCGGTAGCGGCGTTGGGTGGGCCGAGGGGGACGGCAGGTGCAGCAGCGGCATCAGCAGGTGGAGGAGGCCCCTAGGTAGCAGTGTGGGGCAACAGGCCCACAGGTGCGGCAGCTGTGTCAGCGGGATGAGGAGGACTACAGGCGAAGGTGTCAGAAGGGCAAGCAGGTCCACAGATACGGCAGTGACATCGGGAGGGATGAGTGAGCCCCCAAGAGCAACGGCAGCGACGCAGGGAGGGGGGATCAGTCAAGGAGGCCCATAGGCAGCGGCGTCGGGCAGGCTGAGCAGGCCCACAGCTGCAGCAGCGACATCAGGTGGGCAGAGCAGTGGTGTCAGGAGGTTGCCTGGGGACTCACAAGTGTGGCATTGGCATCGGGGTAGGTGCCGAGGAAGTATCTGGCACCCCCATTTGAGGCAGGGAAACCCACAACGTTGATGTGGATGTGTCCGAAATGTTGCCTGATTTTGTGTGTGGGCTGACCAGTACCCAGCTCCCTGTCTTCGTGCCTTGTCTTACACCAAAACGGTCGACACTGGTGTTGCCCGCAGAGAGGAACTTTCAGAGACATAGGCTGTGGCACGCTAGTAAGTTCGTTAAAAGTTCTCTGAAGGTGAGCGGCCATAATAAATCCGTTAATGGCTGAGCCAAAACCACTGTGTCACTGTCCAATCCGGGTGTCACCAGTTGTGAGGACGAGAGAAGAAGACAGAACACTGGGTACTTGTGATGGTAATTGCTTCATAGCAAAGGAAGTTAAAGGAAAGGAAAACGCATTTTCGAGAAATTCAGCAGCAAGGAGGTTTTCGCGCCCGTGTTGGAGGCACCTGTTCTTGCGGCTGTTCTGGAATCGTCGGGGGTGTTGTGGAGCGCAACACGTGCCTAAGTGTCGGGAGAAATGCAGCGAAATATGATGCATTATTCCGTCGAGAGTCTTCTACGAAGTTCTAGTAATCTTGGGAGCCTGTGACATTTGCCGTAGGCTCCGCCCCCAGAGTGCTGTACAAATACGACGGTCGTAGCAGCAGCAGCAGAGATCGTAAGAGAGAGAGATCACCAGTTAGTCACAGAGAGATATCCTCAGTAAGAGCCACAGATCAGATTATCAGTGAGAGATCAGCAGCAGCAGAGATCATCCGTGAGAGATAAGAGAGAAAATGGACCAACGAAGGATCAGAAGAAAAGTTGCTTGAGAGTTGGTTGGATACTGGTCTAGTCGTCTTCTGGAGTGGACGACTGAGTTAGCTCGACATTAAGCAGACTTCAGAGAAGAAAATGTCCTGCTAGAGGTTTTAGGAAGTTCCTGACTTTCAAGTATCGAGAGTAGACTTTATTTTCTGCAATATGGAGTCAAAAGGACGTCTGGAATCGCCGTACTCCTTTTGTGAAGTCATAGCTTCGAGTCACTAAACCGGCCAGCAAGTATTTGAATTACCTCGCTGTTCCCCCAGTTCATGCAGTGTAAGATTCTGTTTTTTTTATGTAAATAGGAGATACTATTCTGCATTTACCTTTGTTAGTAAGCTTGTAAATAAACCTTTGTTGTGTTAATGTTTCTTTCTATATTTGTATCCCCAGTTTCAGCTGTTGGTGTTGAAATATATATATACGTATATATATTTTTTAAAATTTATTTCATATTGAACCTGAAGCGGACCTGTCTAACAGAGGCTGTAAAATTGTGGTGACCTTGCTTAGGCTATCAACACTTTAACAGTTTGAAACAGGGAGGATATAGAAAGAACCAGGATGAGTGAGATGGTGAAAGAGTTTATTGAGTCAGGTAAGCTACTAGGTCTAGAGGGGAATGATCTCCGTGAGTATGTTGAAAAGAAAGAAAGAGAAAAGTATGAGAGAGATGAAAGAGCAGCTGAGAGAGAGGAAAGAGCAGCTGAGAGGGAAGTACAGCAAGCGAGAGAAGCAATGAAAATGCAGTAAGAGAGAGAAGCAATGAAAATGCAGCAAGAGAGAGAAATGTTGGTAATGCAGCAGGAAGAGATAGAGAAAGAACGTATGCATGTGTTGGAAATTGCTCGGTTAAGGGAATGTACTCGTAACAGTTGGTCAGGCGAGAACGAAAACGAAGCTGATACGTTAGGTATGAGTGCAGTGCTAAAATTAGTACCAAAGTTTGATGAGGAAGATGTTACGACATATTTCATGTGTTTTGAGAAGTTAATGGAACGAGTAGGTTCTCCTAAAGAAACGTGGACTTTATATTTGCAGTCAGTCTTGAGTGGTAGGGCACTTACTGTGTAGTTGCATGTCTAAGGAGGAATGTGATAATTATGATATCGTGAAAGAAACTGTTCTTAGCGCGTATAGGCTAGTACCGGAGGCGTACCGTAAGAAATTTAGAAATTTGAGAAAGGATGAGAATATTACGTATGTAGAATACGGTAAGAAGTTAGAAAGGCTGTTTTTTGATTGGTTAACTTCTGCTAAAGTTGATGATTTTGATAGTTTGAAGAACTTGGTGTTGTTAGAAAACTTCAAAGATAACGTATCTCTTGAGATTAAACTTTATATAGAGGATAGGCGAGAAGTATCTTTTGCAGGAGCAACTAGGCTAGCTGACAAATATAGTCTAACTCATAATTTGAGTGTTAGTAAGAAACGAAATGATCCTTCGTCTGGTAGAGTACAAAGCAGTAAAGGTTTCAGTCCTAGTAATAGCAATGCGAGTAAAAGTGACTATTCCTGTTATACATGCGGAAAACCTGGTCATACGTCTAAGGTTTGTAAGAGTAAAGTGGCATCTAGTGGTTCAGAATTACCTTGTTTCCGATGTAATGAGAAAGGGCATTTAGCGAGAAATTGTGCAGTAGAAAGGAAGGACGTTAAGAAACCAGTATCGCTAGTTAACCTTTCATCAAGTAGGAATGATGTGATGAAAGAAACTAGGAAGATTTTTGGTGAATTTCTGGCAGAAGGCTTAGTTTCCTCTCTTGGAGGAGTATTTTCAAGGGAGGTAGTCTTGCTTCGAGACACACGAGCTGCTGTCTCACTGATTAGGAAAGTGTGTGTGCCAAACAGGGCAGAAATCAATATGGAAGAGAAAGTCATGTTAGGTGGATTTCCTAACACTTGTGTTCTTTGTCCCTTGTTGAAGTTGAATTTAGAAATGCAGGTAGTGTCAGGAGAAGTGAAACTTGCAGTTGTGGACAGTTTGCCCGTCAACGGCGTTAACATTATTGTCGGTAATGACTTAGCTTTATCCAAGAATGTGAATCCTGTTGTGAGGGATATTCCAGTGCCTGAAATGGTAGTAACTAGGTCGGGTTTAGATACAGACATAGACTACAATCATAATTTGTTTGTGGATTCGAACGAGTGTGAGTTCGTGGATTAGAACGTAAGTAAGTTCGTGGATTCGAACGTGAGTAAGTTTGTGGATTCGAACGAGAGCAAGTTTGTGGATTCGAATGTGAGTAAGTTCGTGGATTCGAACGAGTGTGATAGAGGTAGCGAGATTGATCTTGGCATGAGTGTAGCTGAGAGACTGGACTCTATCAATGTTAACAGTGATAGCCAAACGGAAGGCGTAGCTGTCGAGAGTAACGTAGTAAATGTATCAGTGTCTAGTCCTAATTACAGTGATGAATTAGACTCTAACATTTTGGATAAGGATGAGCTAGTCAAGTTGCAGAGAGAGGATGAGACTCTAACCCGAATTTTTGAATGTGAGCTGGATGATGATCTCGATGATGTGTGTAAGGAAACTTTTTGCT
This sequence comes from Macrobrachium nipponense, assembly GCF_015104395.2. NCBI lineage: Eukaryota > Metazoa > Arthropoda > Malacostraca > Decapoda > Palaemonidae > Macrobrachium > Macrobrachium nipponense. The sequence continues at coordinate 26,978,477 of NC_061105.1, forward strand.
TAAAGGACGAAGTTTTGTGTCGTTATGTTCGTCCTAAGTCAGGTAGTAAAGGGGAAATCACAGAAAAATTAGTAGTTCCTAGGGAGTTTCGTGAGCTAGTTTTGAAGTTAGCACATGATGAGCAAGGACATTTGGGAGTAACTAAAACTTTCAAGTGTATTAGTATGGCGTACTTTTGGTCTAAAATGAAAAATGATGTAAAGAGGTATGTTTTAAGCTGTCATGAATATCAAATTGCCGGGAAACCGAATCAAGTAATTACCAGAGTTCCGTTGAGGAATATTCCTTCAGTAGGAGAATCTTTTGAGAATGTATTTGTAAATATGTTCGGACCTTTGCCTAGAAGTAAGAGTAGAGATGATTGCATAACTAATCTTGAGTATTATAAAAACAATTTAAGCGTTGGTTGGCAACTAGCGGAGGAGAACAGAAGCCCGAACGGAAGTCAAGGGGGAACTGAAGGAAAACATGATCTTAGAGCAAAAGAGAGAAGTTTGTGTGTAAGAGATAAAGTTTTAGTACTAGTCTCGAGAGAAAGTCCCTTTTTACCTTATAAGTTCGAAGGTCCTTTTTCAGTGTTAGAGAAGAGGGGAAATATACATTATAGAATTAATGAGGGTAAGAGCAGAGCAAAGGCAATGAATGTAAATTTGCTTCAGAATTATAAAGAACGCCCTGTACCTTGGCCGCCGCCCGTGCCCTTGGTAATTGTGTCCCAGAAAGAGAGATTAGTTTTGAGAAAGACGCAAGAGGTGTCTTAGTCTTTCAAAGTTTTAATCAGTTCAGAAAACGGAAAAAGTAAGAGGGAAGGATAATGTGATGGCTAATAGCCTCTCTAGAGATTTCTCAGAATGAGTAGCCTAATAACCATTTTCTGTTATCGCATGAGTGAGTGTGAGTGGAGAAGAGTGCGTGTTTGACTGGATTAAAGCTTTATGCAGAATTGTTCCCTGCTGTTTAATTCTTGTTTCTCTTTAGAAAAAGAAAATAAAATCAGTTGATTTCATTTTTTTTCTCTTTTGGGGGGGCGTGTGATGGTAATTGCTTCATAGCAAAGGAAGTTAAAGGAAAGGAAAACGCATTTTCGAGAAGTTCGGCAGCAAGGAGGCTTTTGCGCCCGTGTTGGAGGTGCCTGTTCTCGCGGCTGTTCTGGAATTGTCGGGCGTGTTGTGGAGCGCAACATGCGCCTAAGTGTCGGGAGATAAGCAGCGAAATATGATGCAATATTCCGTCGAGAGTTCTATGAAGTTCTAGTAATCTCGGGAGCCTGTGACGTTCGCCGTAGGCTCCGCCCCCAGAGTACCATATAAATACGACGGTCGTAGCAGCAGCAGCAGAGATCGTAAGAGAGAGAGATCACCAGTTAGTCACAGAGAGATATCCTCAGTAAGAGCTACAGATCAGATTATCAGTGAGAGATCAGCAGCAGCAGAGATCATCCGTGAGAGATAAGAGAGAAAATGGACCAACGAAGGATCAGAAGAAAAGTTGCTCGAGAGTTGGTTGGATACTGGTCTAGTCGTCTTCTGGAGTGGACATTGAGCAGACTTCAGAGAAGAAAATGTCCTGCTAGAGGTTTTAGGAAGTTCCTGACTTTCAAGTATCGAGAGTAGACTTTATTTTCTGCAATACGGAGTCAAGAGGACATCTGGAATCGCCGTACTCCTTTTGTGAAGTCATCGCTTCGAGTCACTAAACCGGCCAGCAAGTATTTGAATTACCTCGCTGTTCCCCCAGTTCATGCAGTGTAAGATTCTGTTTTTTTATGTAAATAGGAGATACCATTCTGCATTTACCTTTGTTAGTAAGCTTGTAAATATACCTTTTTGTGTTAGTGTTTCTTTCTATATTCGTATCCCCAGTTTCAACTGTTGGTGTTGAAATATATACATATTTTTTAATTTATTTCATATCGAACCTGAAGCGGACCTCTCTAACAGAGGCCGTAACAGTACTGAAGTTTATTACAGGTAAAAATGGATTCTAAAGGAGGCTGTGACAGATATGTAGTATCCAACCCGAAACAAGAGAAAACTGGGTCTGGGCCAGCCAAGTTGTGTTTTCTTACAGATATATATACATAAATAACTACATATGCAATCTGCATTCATGCATGGTAATTATATCGGCGGAAAGGCCAGAGAACTCTACATAAGATGTACATTAGAATTTAGCAAGTTGTTTTAGTGGAATGAAAATAGCGAAAAGACATTGTCCTTACAAAGCTCCAAATATCCTTTAATATTCAATTCACTCTAACTCGGAATTAATGTATTTTCATATAAGTTAACCAAAGGGGAATTTTTTAGTTGATAATAATTTCATCCTCTCGTGGATTCGAACCAGCTCACAAAGGTGAAATCAGGACTTCAGTGACATTACCGACTAGGAGTCGGTAATGTCACTGAAGTCCTGATTTCTCCTCAGTGCGTTGGTTAGAATCCACAGGAGGACGAAATTATTATCAACTAAAAAAAAATCCCCTTCGGTTAACATATATGAAAATACATTAATTCTGAGTTAGAGTGAATTGAATATTAAAGGATATTTGTAGCTTAATGCATATATATATATATATATATATATATATAGATATATAGTATGTATATATATATATATATATATATATAGATATATATATATATATATATATATATATATATATATATATATATATATAGTAGATATATATATATGTGTGTGTGTGTGTGTGTGTGTGTCTGTGTGTATATAAATATAAACGAGAGGTTAAAGCACTTGACTTATTACAAGGGGGGGTTGTCAAAACTGGATTCCGTGCAAGAAAAAGTGAATTAGCCACGTTCTGCTCGAAGCCATTGTGCTTTTACAGACTAAGCAGGATAGCAAGTTGACTGTGGTGGGTTACATGTGGATGCAGGCCATATACACACATTCCACACACATACACACACACACACACACACACACACACACACACACACCATTATATATATATATATATATATATTTATATATAATAAATATATATAGATATATATTATATATATATATATATATATATATATATATATATATATACATATATATATATATCATATATTTATTTATATAATATAAACTTATATAAAGGTATAAGCCACAAAGGAAAGTGAAACACTGGAGTAGATACAAGATCTTCCGACTCAACATCCTTTACTTAGCAGACTGACTGACATACATGAAAAACAGAGAGGACAAGGAAGGGTCATATAAGTGACAGATAGGGATTATAAGGAGATTAATACCTAGAATTCAACATGCCTGGAGAATTAGTAGTCTTCTTAAACGAATATAAACATGGGTACAATTTAAGAGGTTTACAAAAAGATTAAGTCCAACTGCTCAGACACAGGGACAAGACAATTGAAGGATTATACAGGGCGGCAACTGACCACATTCAAACCTTTGGTAAACGAAAACTTATTCACAAAACATATTATGTATTTTTAATATGTTTTGAGTCGAAAGACCTTGCAGCTACTCCAGTGTTTCACTTTCATTCGTGGCTTATACCTTTATTTATGCATTTATCACATTCCAAACTCTCATGATTCAGTTATACATACACACACACACACACACACATATATATATATAAATATATATATATATATAATTATTATATATATAGATATATATATATATATATATATATATATATATATATATATATATATTTATGTATGTATGTATTTATGTCACAGTATGCATACCAGGGTTTGAAAAATAAAACTGAGCAATCAAAATTTTGAATCTACTCAAAATCTACACCTTGTGTAAACACGTGGAAACTGATTAAGAGGGCCACACAGGGGCTATGAACAGAAAATGTGAAGATACCTTTTATAGAAAACACTAACTTACTTCAAGGATTGAAAGTACACATAAGTTATCCACAAACGAAATATTATTACGAGTCACCTAAGTGCAATAACAATAAAAAATGTGCCACCAAGTTGCAATCAAGAGCACTGTTGAAATACTGGAGAAGGCACACAAGGGGGGCAGGCTGTATTGATCTAAAAAGCAGTAAACGCTGATACAAATTTCCAATGTTAAATAAAATATGCTAAATGCAAAAACACAGGAATTACTCGAATTCTATATCACTTTATTTCATGTACGTTTAGCGGGTTAGTAGCAAATTGAATATTACCTATGTTCAAGATTAAGCTGGAACCAAGGAAAGAAATAGTCTAATACCCAAGTTTAAAGAATCTATACAAGTTGCCCCTTCGACTTTGGAGGAATCCATTCTCCTGTCTTTTGAAAAATGTTTAAGCTATCTCCTCTCCCATTGGTGCTTGGAATTATCCCCTATAGGGACTGAGAAAGCTTCAAAAGGCCTTGAACCCAGTAGCGGAGTCCTCAAAAGAAAACCAGACCTCGGCGAGGTCAGACCATTGGATTCTTACCAGATGCCGCTGCACCACCCCGCCATTGGGCCTGGCTTTTCCATGCTTTGGGAAGCCTAAGAATATTTTAAAAGTCCATAGTGTCGAGACTTCAAGGAGAAGAAACCAGCATCATTACTAAGGTACTGAAACGGAAATTCCATTTCAACCAGGGAATTGTTTTTATCTCTGTATTTCATTTCCTTTTTCCAAGGCGACTTGTGCAGTGTTTCATTCCCCCTTGCCATCAGGGCTCAGTTCTGTAATTACTCCCCTGTGATACTAGTAACATTCCCCTAGTGGATTTAAGCCACGAAATAGTTTCTGCTGTGTAAATTTCCCAGTCATTTCATTCCCCCATGAGTTGCCTTTTGATTGAGAGAAAATAGTGAGTAAAGTTCGCCCTTGTGTGCCCCTGCCTCCCGCCTATGTCCTCTATTTGCTGACAAACGCTGTGCCTGGCTGTGGTAGGACTTGGAAATCCTTCAAAGCTTGTAATTTTGATCCGTTGCGCAATTTCCCTAAAAGCGTGGCCAGACTGCTCCCACCACGTGTTCGGGGGAACTGAAAAGCAGTTTCACCTGCCCTTGTGTTCCTGGACCTCTGTAAATTTATGTAAATATAGTGCTTTTAAAACTAGAGTCCAGCTTTTATGTACATTCCTATCTCTTCAGTAAAACTGGCCTTATGCCTTAGTTTTTCAACTTGTTTTAGTTTAGTTTAGTTTTTCAACTTTTTTTTTCTTTGTTCAAACCCCTCGTCCTCTAGTCAAGGCCTAAATTTTCAATGTAATTGTATTTTCTGGGAGGAGACGAGGTGGAATTTTGAATACCTATCTAAACTAATTCCACAAGTATAAATGCTCACACAAGTCTCTGATGGAGATGGGAATGTTTAAGGAATGGGAATAGGAGAATACAGTTGAAACAGGGAATGAGTGCTAGGAATAGGAGGTGAAGGGCCAACAGAACAACTGGGGACAGGACAGGTGTAGTCAGGGACAAGGCATCGGTGGAAAGATGTAAGTTGTTAGCAGACTTCAATAGGGAGAGCCAAATGCTTCTCTTCAAGCAGCGTTGTATAGGAACTCTTAAGGGCTTGTGGCAGAGCGTTCACGGCGATGTCCAGGCAGAGTCTGGGCTGAGGGATAGCAGATTCAGGAAGAGACTAACCGGGTCAGCATCAAGATAAAGGTTGGAGATAGCGGAGGGCCCAGTTGTAGGGCGTGATACCACTTCTTGAACAGTCTGGAATCAAGTCAGGTTAAGGTGGACTGCAGGGTATACACCTCAGGTAGTGGATAGGGCAAAGTGCAGTTTGGTAGGCCAGGTCAGGCCATATTTTTACCAGTTGAAGGAGGAGCCAGTCACATCTAGTTCAAGCCAGCATCATTTTCCCCGGGTGCTTTCATCTTCCCCACCAACCCTTGTTAATTGCCTGAAAGACGTCATTGGATGCCGGCAGAGAGGTGTGGAAAATGTGATACATTGGAGGCTATCATGGGTCGAGAGGTTTAGGAGGACCGTCATTTCCCTCTCATGCATTTTTATTCTTTTAAAATATTCCTTCAGTTTTCAATTTGTTTAAGGAAAATAAAAATGAAAAGAAGGTCCAAAAAGGATGCTCGTAGCACCTCCCCACATCATGAAGATGTTAGACCATCTTATAACTGTCAACCTCTGAGATTTTTTTTCTGAGAACAAATTCTTCATATTTCTTTCTCCACGATAACTTGGTATATAACAGAATATAACATAGTCTGCATCAAAGTTAGTTATGCAACTTTACACAGACTTGCCTGTATCTTTTACTTATAATTCGGAATTTTCCCATACAAACTCTAATTAGGTTTATACTACAGTGCTTGCCTCTCTAGGATTTGTAGCCGGTTAGGACGTTTTCTTTAGGGAGCAAAGGGGATGGGAGTCATCTTGTTGGGAAATATTCTATAAGATACAAATTCTGAATGAAAGGAGTTCTTTAGCTTCATCTCTGGATTACTTGGCTAAATACTTGGGATAGATTGTGAAGAAACTTCTGTAAGGACCTATAAACCGTCAGCTAGTTGATCCTTAATCTCAGGAATTTTCTGTTTATGGGCAGTAATGGTGATTGTGGGGCTGGGCACCAGCCTGGCTCGTCGAATGCTTTTTGTGCCTGAGTGGCTGGTATTGAGTACGGAGTTATCCGTGGTAAGGTTGTGTAATCTGACCTGCTTCTAACAGTAGGCTTTAGGGGCGGCACCTGAGTGTCCCATGGGTATGTAGTTATCGGTGGGGGGGGGGGGCCGGGATGAGTAGCTCTGTCCCGTACTTGCATGTCGTAGGGCGGTACAGGTGGTAGTTCACCACTGCTCTTGTAATACCTCTTTGAAGATGAGCATGGTATAGGGGGTTTATGAAGTTTATCCCACATTCAGGTAAGGGTCCCTCTGGGGAGAGTCCTAAAGGGGAGGGAGCACTCTCAGTTACATGAATTTCTCACTACATACAGGTGTGGGTCAGGGTGGCCATTGAGGGACCTCTCCCCATCTTCTGTGGCATGAACTAGAGCTTTTTGATGGTGATATTGTACCCTTGGGACTCAAGGGATGTGGTGATGAGGACTTAATTTCTGGGAAATCTGCCTGTACGGTGTCTGGGAGTTCCATGGCTTGGGAAAGGTCTGGGTTGCTGTTTGAGGGGGCACGGGGTTCTTTCTCGCCACCCGGGAGTGTGGCCTATTAGGTGACGGGGAGCTGGGTGAGGAAATCATGGCCCATTACCAGGTCGCAACTGTTGAGCATGAAGTTGGCCACTTCCACGGTGCAAGTCTATTTGGGGTCCCACAATAAATAATAGGCGTGTTGAGGATAGTTTCATCTTCCTTTTGTCAATAGTGGTGTAGGTTACAGCCCGCGTCCCACGGATAAGCGTCGCTGGGGAGGCAATCCTCCCAAATAAGAGTGGCCCTAATGGAGGTGTTCGCTAGGGTGGTGATGGACATCCTACTAGAGGGAGTCTCAAGGGCACTCACGCATACTGTCTCATTAATGGGAATTTCAAGGTATAGGAGCGCCCGTTTGTAGGGTGCCAAGGGCAGTGCTGGAAGCAGTTGCCCAGCCATTGGGTGATGGCAGGCCAGAACTGTTCCTCAAAGTGCCCTGATCTTGCTCCATAGCAGTGTAAAAGTCCACTGCAGCATCACAGGTTGCCATGATGGGCTTGCAAAGGGGCCTAGCTTTGGTTGGTCACTAAGCACTTCTGGTGCTGATCGGGGGAAGCACTGCAGTGGCACATGGAGTTTGGAGTGTCGACGAAGGTGGCAATCATAGGTTAGAAGATCAGCAATGGTGATCCTCGTAGTTCTAAGTTTTTGAGCGGGCTGTCATGCAAACAAGCCCGGGGATGGGGGAGGGGGGGCACAAAAGTGCAATATTCCTTGAGAACTGATTTGAGGCGAGGCACTCGCAAGATACAGGTGAAAGTTAGGTGATCACTCTCATTTTGTGGTCAGCTCGAATGAGTAGGTAGATGTCTCAGAGATGGTGATACTCACAAAGTAGGGGTTCTTGCAAGAAGTAGAAACTATAAATAGTGTGTGAACAGGTAGCACACCAGTGGGTGTGCTGGTTCCTACTGAGCGCACAGTGTCTTCAGACACCCAAGCTTCAAGTGGAGCTTTGCAAAGCACATGAACAGATGGCACTCTCAAATAGTGTGGATGCATAACAGGTGTGTGACTGACATTCTCACCAGTCTAGACTCTAGGTGTGTCAGCGATGGTGACACTTGCATGGGGGGCACTGAAAAGTGCATAAGTAGGCACTAGCACTCTCACCAAGCAATCAAGCACAAAGGTTTCCAAGGGGCACTGTAAAATGCGAGGTAGGTACTGGCACTCTTACCAGGCAATCAAGTGCGAAGGCTTCCAGGGGGCACTGTAAAGTGCAAGGTAAGGTACTGGCACTCTCACCAGACAGCAAGGTGCAGTGACACTCACGCATGGGCATTGAAAAGTGCATAGGTAGGCACTGGCACTCTCACCAGGCAATCAAGTGTGAAGGCTTCCAGGGGGCACTGTAATGTGCGAGACAGGTACTGGCACTCTCACCAGACAGCAAGCGGAAAGGCTTGAAGTGTGTCAGCGGTGGTGACTCCCGCGTGTAGGCACTGAAAAGTGCATGTTAGGTACTGGCACTCTCACCAGTATCAAGCACTAAGGCTTCCAAGAAGCACTGTAAAGTGTGTAGCAAAACAGTTTGCTATGACATGGAAGTGTACATATGGACGGGTTCTGACACGGGAACGAGCAGTGTTTTCCAAACACCGAAAACAGAAAAAATCTCTCTGACTTTATAAGATGTTTGGATGGTTACACACCGTCTGTCTCAGATTCCAAACAGGAATCTACAAATCTTCGCTGACAGGTCTGTGATAGAGACTGCAGTAAAACAAGTGTTTGTATATGTTCGATGGATATAAGCACAAATTAAATAGAACTGTTTTCTCGAGGGTAAGAGGGCTAGCTTTACTAATTCAGACAGTTTTTATAGAAATCTCTAAAGCATAACAAATAGGAGCATTATCGCTAACCCTCGGCTGCAAGCTAGAGGTAAGCAGGAAGGCAAATACTTTTACTCTGGGTATATAAGGTGAACAGTCAAGGTCACACCTTCTACAACTAGGAAATAATACGGGCAAAGACGGGAATGCATGAGACCTCTACTCAGAGTTGTTGGCCAATATTAGCTAGGCTCAAGTCCTCATACATTATGATGTTACACCATCACAAATTCATACGAGTTTATGTTAATCGGGGAATGGCATACGCTAATTCTTAACACTTTGATTATGACTTACTAAAAGATGCACTGTTTAATACGTCAAGTACACTAATGTAACATTTGAAGTAAAAGTAAAACTTTTCAAATGTGCGAGTTGGCTCCTTAAAGTGTATGTTAATCGGTGAGACAGCAGTGAGTCACTGAGGAGTTGCCAGAAATGAAATCTCTATGGCGGATGGATATCGTAATCTTAACAGAGAACTATGCACCTCCCCGGAGAAGGAATATTTTCCCTATACTACAGAACTGTTTTAGCACTCAATAACACATTTAAGACATATGGTCTCGTAAATAACATGTAATTTGCACTCAACAAAGTTACACTGGTAGTGGTAAATGGAAACTCTGTTTTCAAGACTACAAGTGCTGGCATGAGATATAGGTTGACTGTCTGGGCATTCGCTGTCACACTTGAATACGTTATGACACTTAAAAATGACACTAGACGAAAATTGTAACATATAATCAATCTCACTTACCGTTGTGTGCTTTAGTCAACAGATCCCAAACCAAAAATGCCAAAAGGAAAGTATATCATCAATTTTAGCCAGTCAAGACTGATCTGCTAATTAACTGAATGATTCAATGTTGTCTAGCAATTGCTAATAAGATTACTAGTTGCAGCAGAGCTCTAAGATTATGGCAAGGTCACCACTGTCATAGTCTGTGCGCTGTGCTTTGAAAGAAAAAATAAGCAAAAAAAATTTTGAATCTACTCAAAATCTACACCTTGTGTAAACATGTGGAAACTGACTAAGGGGGGCACGCTGGGCTACGAACAGAAAATGTGAAGATGCCTTTTATTGAAAACCTTAACTTACTTCAAAGACTGAATGTAAATGTAAGTTATCCGCAAATGAATTATCATTTCTATGATGAAAATCAGAAGATATAATATAGAAGCATTAGTTGGCTCCGTGGAACTCTCAGGACTGACTCTACTATGTACAATAGCAATGACAAATGTGCCACCAAGTTGCAATCAAGAACGCTTAAGTGAGGATTTAGACCTTAAGACTACTAAATTGAATAACACTATGAGTGTAGCACTGTAAGCAACCCTTTGTTCTTGCTGGTATCCTGGGCTTCAACTCAAGATTGGCACTGGCAGAATACTTTCTATTTATATACATATTGTTGCGTTTTCTTATCTTTTCGCAAGATTTTGCCAATTTGAATAGATGGCAATGGAGTAAAACCTATTCAAGAGAGAGAGAGAGAGAGAGAGAGAGAGAGAGAGAGAGAGAGAGAGAGAGAGAGAGAGAGAGTTACAATGATTACGATGTTTCAAAGACTTGCTAGTCCATCCGTTATCTCTTCAGTTCTAGTTTCCATCCATCAATTCTTGTCTGGTTTTCGTTTACCATAAATAGGTTACTGTCTTCTTTTGTTATGCCTTCCAGTATTTTGAATGTTTCTATTAGTTGTCCTTACAATTGTCGTGTTTCTAAGCCATACATGTTCAGGCTCTCTAGTTATCTTTGGTAACCTATTTGCATAATGGATGGATTTAACTTTGAGGCTCTTGCTTGTACCCCTCCTAATCTATTTATGTCCTTTCTTAGTGTTGGTAACCAAAACTGTACTGCATATTCAAGATGAGGTCTAGCTATTGATGTGTAGAGCTGCAGCACCGTTTTCTTGTTTCTGTATGTGAATTGCCTCTTTCTGTGCTTTCTTTTCAGCTTTTATGCACTGTTTTGTGGATTTTAAGTCCTTGGTATTAATGACTCCAAGGTCCTCTTCTTGTTCTACACTATTTATGCCATTCCCAAGCATCAGGGTTGTTTGTTCCTATTTGTAACACTTTACACTTACCCAAGTTAAAAGGCATTTACTATCTATTTGGCCACTCTCCTATCTTCCTTAGATAATTTCTTAAACTTTCCACTGTATCTGGGTCTGCAGTATTTACACCTAGTTTGGTGTCATCTGCAAATTTGGCTATCCTGCTAGTTGAGCCTACATCAATGTCATTAATATATATAAAAAACAAGAGCAGGCCAAGGACAGAACCCTGAGGAACTCCACTTGTCACATCTGCCCATTCTGATTCTTCACCGTTTATTACGACTGTTTTCTATCAATCAGCCAGTCTTCGATCCAGTCTGTTGTTTCTCCTACAATTCCTAAAGCTTTAACTTATGTCATTAGTTTCTTGTATGGAACTTTGTCAAAGATCTTTTGGAAATCTACTACTGTCTTACTCCAAAGCATGTTATGGAAATCTCCCAGAAGTTTGATAAGTAAGATCTGTTTTGTCTGAAATCGTGTTGACTGTTTAGCAAGAGAGAGAGAGAGAGAGAGAGAGAGAGAGAGAGAGAGAGAGAGAGAGAGAGAATGCTCTTGTTACCTACTGGATCCATTCTGGAACGTGGTATCCTTTTAAGCCCATCCCGTTCACACTGAGGACGAACACAGTGGCAGTAATGTTTGCGGCGATCAGGGAAATACAACTGCCATAGTAAACACCTGTGGAAACGAAATAATTGCACTTAGGGATCTGCCCATAACACTTCTCTCAAGTTCTTTCATTTTTCTCAGATTCAAAGGGATCATGAAAAAGAGGAAAATAACTTTCAGAAGCCTTACCTGCCAGAGGGAGTTTTTCTGTTGGCGGGAGATTCTCTGTCATAGCCATCAAGAACACTATCATGGCCAAGAGGGCATTGATGCCAAGGCCTACCTTCTCTCCGCTATCAGCAGGAAGCCAGAACACCATCAAGGCTGAGGATGAAAAAGGGGATGGTTATTATAAAATCTCTCATGATGAGCACAGAAATAACGGACGGGAGATGAAAACAAAACGAGAAGTTTCTCTTTTCTGGAAGAAGAAATGAAAAACCCAAGTCTTGTTCACGTCCACCATTACTTGTGATGACTCGTTATCGTTATTGAGGTACATGGTACATGCTGCATTTCTCGCCAGTGGCAGGTCTAGAAAGCTTTCAAGGGTAGGGGGGGGAGGTTATATAGTTATATATGATATATATATGTATGTATATATATATATATATATATATATATATATATATCTATATATATATATATATATATATATATATATATATATATATATATACATATATATATACATATATATATTTACATATTTATTGTGACGAAGTGCTAAGTATCTGGTTACTACACTTACCATTCATTAATTGTTACCTCACAACAGCCAGACACCTGAACCTTCATCACACGTAAAATACGACTGAGTACTCCAAAGGCAACAGTGATTCTCTAAACAACTTGCCAGTATTGCAGAAAATCAGACTAAGTTCATCAAAAAAGGTGTGAGGTAATCCTATATGTAACTAAATTAATTGAAGGTCATCACCTCATCAACAACTTTAAAAGTCTAATGGACATCACTCCATCAACAACTTTAAAAGTCTAAGTATTTCCCTGATTTCAGAAGTCTAAGTACTTCCCTGGTTCTAACTCACTTCAAGTAAATTGAAGGAAAACAGCTCAATTACCACTTAATGTTTTTACCTAAACAAATCACAAATCTACAGGTGAAAAAGAAAACACTTATAAAAATTTTAAATTAAAAAAATTAATTCTTGAATTAATTAAGTAAAATTAAATCAAAATTAATTTATCACAAAATTCATGAAAATTAATTCAATCGAAATTCAAAAGTGTTAGGCAATAATTAAAATTTGGAAATTAATTTACAAGTGCTAATCAACACTGAAACTTGAAAAGAATTCTAAGTAAATGCAAATTAATTCACAAGTGTTCAATTCAATTAAATGTGTAACGATTAAGTAATGAAAACGACCAAGTTAATCAAATTGTCAATGCAAATGAAAACACAGAAAAATGTGGAAAATACCAAAATTGTAAAACACACCAATCACACAGTTTATAAAATAAAAACACACACTTCAATAAGAAAAATGGATAAATGCAAAAAAAACCATTTCAATAAGAAAATAGATGAATGCACAAAAAATCACTTCAAAGGAAAAAACACAAAACACAAAAATTTGCAATGTGTAAAAATTTAAACTTGTTTCATGAAACCACTGTAACTATTAGTTGCAACTAATAAACTTTCAATAACACACATTACCTTGGTACCAATTTTCTTCCTGCGGCAGCTAACTCCAAAAATTTCACCAATTCACAAAAGGAAAGGTGCCGTTACACACTTGTACAATGTTTGTTCAGATTCCACAAAAAGCACTAAATAATACTAAATAACTCTAAGAATCCAAAATCTAAAATTTACGAGTGACCATTCAGTAAATATTAAAATCTTTGCGTTACGTTAATATCAAGTGTGGTGAGGGAGAGAGAGAGGGAGAGAGAGAGAGGAAATGACCTATGAACGCCAGAGATTCAAAGTCTGTGATATCTTTCTCTTTTCGTACGGAAGCTGAAAACAGTGGATTTTGCACAAAATATTTTGGGAATGCTAGAGATGTTGCAATCTTTCTAGAAGCTTCTAATATGACGTAACTTTACAGAAAAATCGTGAAATCTTCACGTGCTATTCTGCAAACCCATACACGTATGAAACCAGTCATGTACGCAGTATGCTCAACAAAGACACGTACTCAGTCGAAACAGAAGTCCCTTACCAGACGTGATGACATTTATTCAAAACAACACGGAGATCTCGAGTTCCTCTAATCAAATCTGTTGACAGGTTTCCAAAACATTTTCTATCTTGGAACAGACAAAGTTATTCGCTCTCTCCTTACATTCTACGTTATATTAACTTTTACTTTATGTTATGCAAAATCAGAACATACATTTTAGACATCCTATAACTGTAAGCAAAATAAGGAATCTGAAAATGTTGCAAAACTCTTTCTAACATTTCATACAGTCAAATAGAAGATATATGTGTTATAAATGTAGAAGCATATAATATTTCACCCCTCAGTAGATTGGTTATCACAGTGTTGAATCCAATAATTTGCAACGAGATAAATAATCAGCAACTACATGGTTTTTGCCACTAATGTGCTGTACTCATAAGCTATACTGTTGCAAGCACAAAGACCACCTGGTCAGTCTATGATTATGATTTCTCATTCGCTGGATAAATGATAGTGGATTGTGATCAGACAACACTAAAATTTCTTCATTCCTAGGTCTGTTCACATGCACTTCAAACTTTTTCAATGCTGTGATTAAGGCTAAAGTTTCCTTTTCGATTGTCGAGTATACTTTCTGAAGTTTTTTCAGTTTTGAGGACATGAAGCAAACAGGATGGTGGATATTATTTTCATCTTCTTGAAGTAGAACAGCTCCAATGCCACAGTCAGAAGCATCAACTTGTATCACAAATTTCTTGTTGAAGTCTGGAGCTTGAAGTACTGATCTTGAAGTTAAAATGGCTTTTACTTTCTCAAAAGGATTCTTGACACTCTAGAGTCCAAACAAACTTAGCTTTGGGACTAGTTAAGTCTGTCAAGAGAGCTATTACGGCTGAGAAATTTGGGAGGAAACAATGATAGAATCCAGCCATGCCTGAAAATCTCTGTAACTGTTTCCTGGTAGTAGGTGGGGTAGCCTTACAGATACCTTCTACATTAGCATTTACTGGAGCGAGAAGGCCTTTCCCAACTTCAAACCCAAGATACTGCACAGTTGCCTTTCCAAACTCACTCTTCTCTAGGCTGACTGTTAGTCCTGCTTCATGTAGCTTCTTGAAAACTTTCCTCAGAATCTTCAGATGTTCTTCCCATGATGTAGAGTAAATCACTATGTCATGTATACACCTACTCCTTCTACAGATCCTAGCAGTTGATCCATCACATGTTGGAATGTAGCAGGTGCATTCATCAGACCAAACGGCAGAACAGTATACTGATACAGTCCAAAAGGAGTAATAAAAGCTGACAGCAACTTTGCATTCTCATCTAAGGGAATTTGATAATATCCTTTCAAAAAGTCTATCTTGGAAACAAACTTGGCTTGCTCAATATTATCAAGTAACTGACCTATAAGAGCAAAGGATAATTGTCAGCCACTCTGATGGAATTCAGTTTCCTATAATCAGTACACATTCTAAATGAACCATCTGGTTTCTTTACTAACACATATGGAGAACTGAAGTGACTTGAACTGGTTTCTGCTAATCCATGTTGCAGCAAATACTCAACTTCTTTCTTCAAAACATCTTGATGATAAGGTGATAACCGATAGGCTCTTTGCTTTGGTTTTCCATCTTCTTGAATCTTGATCTCATGTTTGGTCAGATCAGTACGCCTAGGTACATCTGCAAACATTTCTGGGAAACTTCTAATTACTTCATTAAGTCTTCACCGTGTTCAACACTCAGATGTTTTCATTTATCCTCCAAATTTTCCAAAATTGAAGAAGTATTCATCTTGCTTTCAGCTCCCAATTCATAGCCATCATCGTCTTCTGTAGATGAAGTTGTTTGTGTTATTGACACAGTTTCGGTTTTAGTTTCTGAGAAATAAGGTTTCAAGAGGTTTACATGTATCTTCCTTTGTTGTCTTCTTCTTTCTGGTGTTTCAATCGTATAAGTTCTATCACTCAACTTCTCAATTATTTTATAAGGACCTTGAAATTCATTAGTGAGGGGAAATCTCTTGACAGGTAAGAACACTAACACTTGTTGACCAACACTAAAACTTCTTAGCTTAGTCTTAGCATCATATCTCCTTTCATTTTCTTTTCACTCACTTTCAAATTTTCTAAAGAGAATTTTCTCATCTCTTTCAACCTTTTCCTTAAGTTCCTCACATATTCACCTTGGCTTTCCTCTTGATTTTCTTCCCAATTTTCTGCGAGAATCTTCAACGGTCCTCTCACTTCTCTACCAAAAATCATCTCATTAGGTAAACATCCAATACTTTCTTGATAAGCACTCCTCACTTCAAACAATATTAATGGTAAACCAACATCCCATTCTCTTCTGACTCAGAACAATAATTTGTCAGCATACTTTTCAATGTCTGGTGGAACCTTTCTAAGGCACCTTGAGTTTCTGAATGATTACCAGTGGATAACTGTTGTTTCACTCCTAACAAATTCATCACATCCTGGAATAACTTTGAAGTAAAGTTGGTTCTTCTATCACTCAGTACTATTTCTGGTATACCAAACCTTGAGAAAAACTCCACATGTTTTTCAGCAACTATCTTGGCAAAATATGTTTCTAACAGGGATTGCATCTGGATATCTTGTCACAGGACACATTAAATGTTAACAAGTACTCATTTCCCTTCCTTGTCTTCGGCAGCGGTCCAACCATATCTATAATCACTTTGCTAAAGGGTTCTCCTGTAACTTCTATAGGTTGTAGGAGGGCTTTCTGGATGGTTTCATTCGGTTTTCCAACTATCTGGCAGGTATGACACTTACGGCAGAACCTGCTAACATCTTTGTGAAGTCCAGCCGGAAAAAATATTTCATGATCTTCTCCACAGTCTATCTGATTCCCATATGTCCAGACTCATGAGCTACTGCTACCACTTGCTTCCTCAATGGATATGGAATCAAAATTTGATGATATTCGCCCCATACAGCATCTCATGGTATATCTGTAGGTCTGTACTTCCTCATCAGCAAAACTTCCTTCAGATAATAACAGGAAGGAATTTGTTGCATCTCTTCTTGATCAACAACTCTGAAGAACAAATCAGCTACCGATGCTTCCTTCTTCTGCAAGTCCATTAACTTCTCTCTTGTCACTTGACCAACTTCAAGGGTTGAATTCTCAATATCTGTTAACTTAGCTACTGTAGTTTCAGTACTGTCTTCAGTAACACTTTGACTTCTCGAAGTCTCTTCAGGAACATCAGGTTCTTCTTCTTTGTCATCGTCATGGGAAATCTCTTCTTGATCAGCATTAGGGGGAAACATCACTTCCCTGGAATAATTCTTCTAAGCACAAAGATCCTTCACTTGATCCTTCTTGGGTGTGTAAATCCTCAGTTTCTTCACTTGCAGTCATAGTCCTCTTCATACTTCTGGTAGTTACACAACGAGAAAACAGGTGGGGGTTAGTCTTCTCCAACTCTACTGTAGGACTAATCCTCAACTGTTTGTCTGTCACAACAGGACAAGGAGTAAATGGCACACCACCAACTTCATTCCCCAACAGAACATGTACACCTTCCACAGCCAGTGAGTCCTTTACAGCAAAATCAACACTTCCTGTTATCAATTCACATGACAGGCGTAAGCGGCATATAGGAGTTACTTCCTCTCCTCCTATACCCTTCAAAATAACTCAATCTCCTGTGAGACTCTTCTCCAGCTGAGGGTGAGCACCACGTACTACCACACTATGGTTACTCCCTGTATTACGTAATATTTTGACTGGTACCTGCACACTTCCTCCTTGAGCTGACAGCATACCCTTATAGATATATGGCTTAAAAGCCTCCACACTGCTAAGCCGCTCACTGCTTGAGGTTACATTTCCACTGGTTGCTAAACATTCAGCTTTTTTAGTTTCAGTCTTATCTGGAGTTTGATTCTTTCCCACACTCCTCTTTGTAGTTTGTCTCACCTGGTCACCTTTCATAACTTGACCAACTGGCTTTGTCAGCTGTTGATTCCGGTAACACTCTTGACTGAAGTGTCCTGCTCTTCCACACTTGAAGCAGACAACATTAGGTTTCTGTAACTGTCTTGAAAAATTGGATGAGGATTTCACATTAACTTGCTGAGGTGTAATAACTTGTGTACTCTTGGTAGTATCACTTGTAGGCTTCCCATAAAATTTGTTCCTGATACTTGGATAGACTTAAAACCTGGGCATTGTTGATTCTGGTGCTTGACATTGTAATTGTGTTTGCTACTAATTATATTGCAATCTTCACTCAATGTAGCAGCTTTGTTAAGTTTCTTAACCTCTCTCTCTCTCTCTCAAATAGGCTCTTATATGTTCAGGAATTTGCCTAAGATACTGTTCAAGAAGAAGCAATTCTAACTCATCAAAAGTTTTAACTTTAGCAGCTTCTAAACAACGTTGAAAACACCTTCTTACTTTATAAGCATAATCTAAGAATGTTCCTTTCTCATCTTTTCTTAAATTTCTGAATCTTTCATTGTAGTACTATGGGGTCATCTGGTAAACTTGTAGCAAACTGTGTTTAAGTATCTTGTAGTCTTTACACTGATCAGCTGTTCAGGCTAGATAAGCACTTCTCCCTTTACCAATTAAGACACTTATTGGCAAAACTGACCATTTATCTTCTGGCCATCCCATACCTGAAGCCACTTTCTCAAAGTGATCAAAAAAACTCATCTGGAGCTTCTTCAGTAAACTTAGGGATTAACTTCTGTACTCTTACTACATCATATACAAGGTCTTGATTACCTAGGGTAAGGTTAGACAGTGTCACAGGTATTGTGGATCTAGCTCTTATCAATTCTATCTCCCTTTCATGTCTTGCGAATTCTCTTTCCTCTTTTATCCTTTCTCTTTCCTCTTCTGCTGCTTTTTCTTCTTCTCTTTCTCTTCTTTCTCTTTTCTCCCTGTCTTCTCATTCTCTTTCAGCTTGCATTTTCAGCTTAATCAAATTCTCTTCTGCTTCAGTGCGTCTAAGTTCTAACTGTGCATCACTTTTCTCTTTCGTTTCTTCTTGCTTATTTATAAGATCAGCACGTGCTACATTCAACAACTCTTGAGCCAATTCTAACTCATCTCCATCAGTTATTCTACCAGAGTCTATCAATGATTTCATAGCAATACATCTTATTTGTGTCTTTACCATACTAGTAGACACATAACCACCACATGCCACTGCTAAAGCGCTCCACTGTGCCTTGGTCAGAGTGGTTTCAGATAACACTTGGAAGGGGCTGCTAAAAATTCCTGAACCTTGAACTGAGCCATTTTCTCTAAGTTATCAACTTACAATTCAATACAATAAATGCAAAACAAAAACTATGTGGTCACTCTCCTAACAAAATATATCTCTAACACCACCAGTATATACTAGAGTGATAATGTAATCTGTTTTCCCTGGTCTCTGGGCACCATTAATACTTGTGACGAAGTGTCCAGTATCTGGTTACTACACTTACCATTCATTAATTGTTACCTCACAACCTTCATCACAGGTAAAATACGACTGAATACTCCAAAGGTAACAGTGATCCCTTAAATAACTTACCAGTATTGCAGAAAATCACACTAAGTTCATCAAAACAGGTGTGAGGTAATCCTATATGTAATTAAATTAATCAAAGGGCATCACTCCATTAACTACTTTAAAAGTCAAACTGAAGGAAAACAGCTCAATTACCACTCTATGTTTCTACCTAAACACATCATAATTATACTGGTGAAAAAAAAACTTATAAAAATTCTAAATACAAAAATGTATTATCAAACTAAAAATTTATAAGTGGAATTCACAATATCAGGGAAAATTACTGTTATTTGAAAACAAAGCAAAGTTTAATTATTCTTGAATCAATTAAGTCAAATTAAATCAAAATTAATTTATCACAAAATTCATGAAAATTAACTCAATCGAAATTCAAGTGTTAGGCAATAATTAAAATTTGGAAATTAATTCACAAGTGCTAAACAACACTAAAACTTGAAAAGAATTCTAAGTAAATGCAAATTCATTCACAAGTGTTCAATTCAATTAAATGTGCAATGATTAAGTAATGAAAACGACCAAGTTAATCAAATTGTGAATGCAAATGAAAACACAGAAAAATGTGGAAAACAGCAAAATTGTAAAAAGCACCAATCACACAGAATATAAAATAAAAAACACACACTTCAATAAGAAAATGGATGAATGCGCAAAAAATCACTTCAGTAAGAAAATTGGATAAATACACTAAAAAACCACTTCAAAAAGAAAATAGACAAATGCTCAGAAAGTCACTTCAAAGGAAAAAACACAAAACACAAAAATTTGCAATGTGTAAAAATCTATACTTTTTTCATGAAACCACTGTAACTATTAGTTGCAACTAATAAACTTTCAATAACACACATTACCTTGGTACCAATTTTCTTTCTTCTGCTGCTAACTCCAAAAATTTCACCAATTCACAAAAGGAAAGGCAATGTTTGTTCAGATTCCACAAAAAGCACCAAATAATACTAAATAACTCTAAGAAATCCGAAATCTAAAATTTATGAGTGACCATTCAGTAAGTATTAAAATCTTTATGTTACGTTAATATCAAGTATGGCAAGGGAGAGAGAAAGGAAGTGACCTCTGAAGCCAGGGATTCAAAGTCTGTAATGAATCTTTCTCTTTTCGCACGGAAGCTGAAAACAGTGGATTTCGCACAAAAGGTTTTGGGAATGCAAAAGATGATGCAATCTTTCTAGAGGCTTCTAATATGATGTAACTTTACAGAAAAATCATGAAATCTTCACGGGCTATTCGGCAAAGACATACACGTATGAAACCAGTAGTATGCTCAACAAAGACACGTACTCGATCAAAACAGAAGTCCCTTATCAGACGTGATGATATGTATTCAAAACAACACGGAGATCTCGAGTTCCTCTACTCAAACGTGTTGACAGGTTTCCAAAACAATTTCTATCTTGGAACGGGCAAAGTTAATCTCTCTCTCTTTACATTCTACATTATATTAACTTATACCTTATGTTATGCGAAATCTGAACATACATTTTAGACATCCTATAACTGTAAGCTAAATAGGGAATCTGAAAATGTTGCAAAACTCTTTCTAACATTTCATACAGTCAAAGAGAAGATATATGCATTATAAAAGTAGCAGCATATATATATATATATATATATATAATATATATATATATAATATATATATATATATATATATATATATATATATATATATATATATATATATATATATATATAATATATATATATATATATATATATATATATATAATAACGAGATGGTCAATCTCGTTATCACTTTGGTAGCGATGGACCAAGAGCGGCGAGCAACTGGTAATTGGTAACACATTCTCTCGCTCTCTCTCTCTCTCTTTCTCTCCTGATACCCAACAGCTCTCTCTCTCTCTCTCTCTCTCTCTCTTTCTCTCTCGTTCCTCATCGTCTCTCTCGATATACCTCCCCCTCCATTATCTAAGGTCATCAAATCAGAGTCGTGAATTACAAAAATATGCATTTATTTAAAAGCAAAGTATTATCTGAATAACTCAGATTCTTAACAGAATGATTGAATGAAATGTTAACTCAGAAGCCCAAATAACTCAGATAACCCTCGGTAATTAATCAAACATTAACATTAGTTTAGCCATAACACTAGGCACAGTCATCACAGTAATTTTAGTCTGTACACCATTTCTCCATGAACTACATGACTTAGATTCTCACCTGATAATGACGTCATATAGAACATTCTGGAACAATTTAGGTTGTTCGCTCATCCAAATATCAGAAATGCATGAAGACAAGCGTACGTGCGTTTGTACGCCAATCAAAGCGTGTGCAAGACGGAATATATTCTGTTAGTGATTCGAAGGCGATTCATATTATAGCAGACCAGGAGAAGGCGTATGTAGTAAAGACGAATTATGGAACACTGAACAATTTACAGGTGCCCGAGAGAAGCTAAAGGCAGTGAAAAACATTGAATTTCTCATAAGTTTTTCTCCCATGTATACAGTAACATTTTTTAATTTTCATTCCCTATATTTTATGCTCATCCATTTTTATTTTTGATTTGTGAAGGTTACGATTTCTTTTCCCTCTGGTGGATTCATGTTGCCAAAATGGGAATTCTGACTTTCATTTACTGACATTTCTGAGTTTGGGGAAAATTGTGATATCTATGTGAGCTATCGTGACTTAGTGTGGGAACTAGCGAGGTAATCCTTAGGGATGACTTTACGTCATTTTTAGTTGCGTTTTCAATTTAATTTTCTTTATCATGTTAGTTTTTAGGGAAATAAAAACTAATGGTTTTCAGAATAGTAGCAGGGATGCGGCTTGCAGTCTTCCTTTCAAGGAAAGGTTCATTGAGGTCGACGTACTAAGTTGTCTTTTTGGACAAGGACAAACCTTGGACCTCTTATATATATACACGCACAGTAGTTGTAATTGTTATTGTTTTTGTTGTTGAAATAATCATTAAGCAAATTTCTGCTACTAATAATGATTTATTGAAAGAAAACTATGTTCTATTATTTATATCCATGGGGTGGAGGGGGGCACGTGACCAGGTGCCCTCGCGCCCTTAAATCTGCCACTGTTTCTCGCAATGTACCCACAAGATGGGATTTTCCATTTTCATGATACAGTTAAAATTCATCTTGACAGATTTATCAGTTTACTTAATTATCTTATTTCACCTATAGCTTTAAAGCACCAACGAACACTCATGTCAATACCCACTAGCAAAAAATATACAACTTGCGATATCAGATGCATTTCATGTCTAAGGTTCCAAGCACTCAGAAAACTCACCACAAATATTGATCAGAATTCCTGGCATGATGAAGAAGAAGAGGGAGAAGACCGTGCGCCTCTGCAACTGTACCGTGTAGGTCAGAGCTGAAATACATGAAAGTTGTAAATTAATGTTTGTCAGTTCGATTCATTGCTGTAAGAGGTTCTAAGTTTTTGTAACTGTATTCTGTGTGACTACGTTTTTTTTTCCGTAAAAATGCAAGAAAAAAAAAGCACTCCACCATTCCAAAGTAGTTGAGCTTTTTCGTTAAAACCCAGGTAAATTAGGCTTTTACTCTATCCGTTATGACGAACAGAGTTTGTCATTCGACACCAATATTACATAACACAAGAGCAATTACCTATAATTATGTAGCATATGACTTACTACAGTTTTTGACGTAAATAGGAAGTAATTATTTTGTGTGATGAAAAGGAATGAAAGGTAACCATGGAGAATGAAAACAATTTGTTGAACTGGTTACTGTGGAAACAACCAAGTAAACTATGAGAGGTGGGAACAACCATGAAATTGGAAAACCTACTATACTATGAAATGTTGAAATAACCTATTAAACCATGAAATGTGGATGCAGCCTAGTAAACTATGAAATATGGAAACAACATATTAAACTATGAAATTTGGAAATAACCTATTAAAACTATGAAATGTGGATGCAACCTAGTAAGCTGTGAAATATGGAAAGAACATGTTAAACTATGAAATTTCGAAATAACCTATTAAACTATGAAATGTGGATGCAACCTAGTAAACTGTGAAATGTGGGAACAACATATTAAACTATGAAATGTGGAAAAAGTTACTAAACTATGAATTGTGTAAGCAACCAAATAAACTAGGAAAAGTGAAAACAAGCTATTAAACTACAAAATGTAGAAACAACCTATTAATTCATGAATCAAGATAAGCTGGTATTAGTTGCAGACAGACAACTGGTAAGAACTGTGAAATCATTCACATTTTTGGCTTGCTTAGGAAATTCTTGAAGGTTTGCATATACCTAACCTGACCCTTGCCTAACCTAAACCTGTGACACAATACAAACTGGCCTAAAAACTAAACTCCTCTTACCAGATATCGTCTAATCTAACACTGTTTAAGTCCACCATACCTTATTAACATATATTGTCTAATCTAACAATGCCTACCTCCACCATACCTTAGTATTAAGTTAATATTACTTATACAACCATACCTTAGTATTAAGTTAATATTACTTATACAACCTTAGTAAACCTTATATAGCTTTACCAGACCTAACCAAACCTAATCTATATAATTTAACCTAATCTAACCTATATTTAAATGACTCGACCTAACCTAATTTAATGAACTTAACCTTGACCAACTTATTATGCTAGACTGGGGACCTGGAAATGAGTTAATCCCAGAAAGAGAGGTCTCAGATGAAAGATATCACCTACTTGGAATCATATTCTTGCAGCAAGGGTTGTGAACCTCACGTAGCTCAACTTTAAAATTCTCCAGGAAAAACTCTGGGTTGGAATTATACTTTGACAAATCGGCTGGACCTGGGACTAGTTGGATCTGGAAAAAAGACAACCATCATAATTATAATTACGTTATTTCATTTCAAAAGGGAAATATTCAGTACGTATCATTTAGCTCTTATTCCAGCGAACTTTCATGAGTCTGGTAAAATCTGTTTTCAAACATGAATTATAATAATTATCATTATTATATGCTGGAAGACCTTCATTGATACAGGTTTTATTGAAAATAATGACTATTTCAGCAGTGTTTATTTTGTATAGAAGTTCCTCTATTCTTCTTATTACTGGCTTTTCTTCTGGACTGAGCTTCCCAAGCAATTGTTAGCAACGGGTCTAATAAGCTCATTAACCATGAGATCAAGAAAGCTCTTGAGAAATGGTATAAAAATGAAGAAGTACCTGAAGAAGAAAAAGGAACCATCACCTTATACTACAAGGCCTTTATGCCCTCAAAGTACTGGGAGGAGGAGAACGCCATTAAGAAGATTGTGATGGAAAATGTCACTCCCAGCGTGGAAAGAAAAAGCATAGAGCTTGTTGTATATAACAAGAATAAAAGAACTCAGGACTTGATAATGGGAAACAACCCCTCACCCCCGCCAGGAGACCCCCTGAAGCGTTCCAGTGTAGTATACCAATATCAATGCCCTATCCGTAAATGTCCCGGAACATATATTGGCATGACTACTATGCAGCTCGCAAAGAGGATCTCACGTCACATATTAGAATGTGCTATTAAGAACCATGCCCTCACCTCATAATTATGCTCCATCCCATGACAGCATTATCAACAAAACCATCATTATTGGCAATGCCCCAGACCCAGGAAAACTACGCTTGCCGGTAGCCATCCTCATCCTACACAAGAAGCCCTCTTTGAATACCACTCAAGAGGCCCTCCTACTCTCTACTAGCATATGGAGAAGCCTAAACCAAGATGACATGGTATTAATAAATAATACCACACCAGATACGACCACCGAACAAGACACCCAGATCAAGAAACACCACACTACGCCAGGCATAACGTCAAACAACAGCAACGTGCCCTATGGGAAATAATCAAGAACCACGTTTCCTTGACCAATAGCAGCAAGCAGATCAACTTGATCATCTTCTACAGGAGTAAGAATACATGCAACCTTATCATAAAGAATAACCCTGCACTGCCACAGGATCCCTTGAAGAAGACGAACGTCATCTACAGATATTTGTCCAATCTGAGAATGCCTTGGAGCTTATATTGGAATGATGTCAATGCACCTCTCCAAGAGGATCTCCTGTCATGCGTAGGAAGGAACAATATTCAATCATGCAAGGACTGCTCACGATGAAAGAATCTGCCACTGCAACATCATTAGTAACTTCGAGGTTTTTGACCAAGCACCTGATCTACGAAGTCTGCAAATCTTAAAAGTGCTGCACATCGGGATAGAGAAACCTGGGGTGGTTTCCTCAGGTGAAACCTGTTCTCTCATGCTTATGTTCGGGGCTTGTCTTGCGTGTGAGCATTATTGTAGCACTGGGGATGAATGGGAGAATATTGATTTTCAGATACAGAATTCTGATTTTCTTGCTGGCTATGGGGCTGCTCGGTGCAGCTTTCCTGGCGGCCATGGGGAGGAGAAAGGTTTCCTGTGTAATGTTGAGGGTTGGTTTCTCCTTCCCAATGTGTAATGCTTCCAGGAGGCACAGGCAGTAGTGGGCTGTAGTCCAGTCAGTCATTTCTATATTCGGGATTATGTCTTTTCTTGTAATTCTCTGGTTATGGGCAGTTCTAGCGTGGTTAAAGATGACTCCTTCTTGGGCATGACGGGAAATTCTCTCGGAGAAATGCATAATGAGCCAAGCCATCCTCAGAAGGGACATGAGTACTGGTAGATCACCATGGTTTTCTTCAGGGGATCCTGCTGTGGGGCGGCTAGATTGTTATGCATCACCAGGCTGCTTGTCTTTTTACTTTTGTAGTAAATAACCAGATGAATATTCCTATTGGGGTCTGTGGGGCAGACATTATCATCTATGATCTTCTTAAGGACATGTTCATCTTTATATTTCAGATGAAACTGTCCTTTATAGAAGAGCTCTATGCATTTAGTGACATTGGGGTGAGGTTCCTATCACTACCATCCGTCGATGTTCCTCTTGATAGACCCTTCTACATTCAGGTTTGATGTCCATTGTTGACGAGGACCTGGGCGACACATAACAGTTCTTTGTGTGTGTCATTTCAGGAGGAGCTATGCAAGTGGGCCCTACTGGCATAGTAGGTGCTGAAGATGGAACCCTTATAACTCTCAGGGCACTTACTCGCTCCGTTCATACTCATGCCTAGGTTCATCAGCTTCATGTGGACCTTCATGTAGACCTTCAGCACCCTATGTCTTGAGGGCCCTCTCGCACTGCTCTTCTTGGAATGAGAGACATGAAGAACTGGAACGTGTGGTCCAGGTCTTCGTTGACAATGGACATCCAAACCAGAATACAGAAGAGCCTATCAAGAGGAATGGCAATGGATGGTACCAGCAGGAGCCTCACCCCAACATCACTGAAGCACAGAACCCCTCAATAAAGGACATTTTCATCAGAATATAAAGAAGATGGACGTGCCCTCAAGAACAACATCGGGAAAGTTTGCCCCACTGACCCCAATAAGAATACTCATCTGGTTCTTTACTACAAACACAAAAAGACAAGCAGCCTGGTGATGCATAACAATCCAGCCACCCCTCAGCAGGACCCTTTGAAGAAAACTAACATGGTCTACCAGTACTCATGTCCCACCCGAGGATGCCTCGGCTCATACATCAGTATGACCACTACGCAGTTCTTCAAGAGGATTTCCTGCCGTGTCCAAGAAGGAGCCATCAATAACCACGCCAGGACTGCCCATAACCAGAGAATTACAAGAAAAGACATAATCCCAAATACAGAAATAATTGACCAAACTACAGACCACTACCACCTGCTCCTCCTGGAAGCATTGCACATTGGGAAGGAGAAACCAGCCCTCAACATTACACAGGAAACCTTTCTCCTCCCCATGGCCGCCTGGAGACCTGCATTGAGCGCCCCCATAGCAAGCAAGCGAAGGAATCAAAATTCTGCATCTGAAGATCGAAATTATCACATTCATCCCCAGCATTACAATGACACTCGCACGCAAGACGAGGCCCGACAGAACATCAACACGGGAGAGCAGGCTTTGCTTGAGGCAACCCATCCCAGGCAGCCAATCAGAATCCAGCACTGATCAAGACTTGCCTATAAATAACAACCTGAGCATCTTGTTTCTCCAGATCTTTCTCAACCACGTCCAAAGGATGACCATTGAGCTGGTCGAAACATATCGACAGTACCACAACCTGAACTTGGAGAAGACCCAGAATCCAGACCACCGAACAAGACCACATAGGAATCCACAGATTTCTGATTGAATATTTTCAACTGAAATATTTCCCGGATTCCATGCTGTCCTTTTCCGATATGAATATTGACCAGTTCCTGACCAACATCACTGAACCTGAAAAGCTAATTATAAAGAAAATGGAAAAAATCCTGTATAAGATTAATTCGCAAAATGCAGCAATCCTTTTCATATATTATTATTATTATTTTTTTTTTAATTTTTTTTTTTTGCTCTATCACAGTCCTCCAATTCGACTGGGTGGTATTTATATTAGGGCTGTTGCCTTGTATAATAAGGCGCCCTATGAGGTAATGTTAGACTTGCGATAATCTTACGCTAAGTCGGTTGGTTATGCACTTCCATACTCATTGGAGTGTCTTGGGGTTTCATGATAACTAACGAAGTAAGTATCTTCTTTCGTTATGACGACGATGTGTTAAACTCATGATGATATCTTTCTGATGTGAGGTTCTAGTAGAAAACACGAAGTATAAAAAATAGTTCTATTCTCTGAGATTACATGATGAAGATCAGATATGATTATACAGGTCAGCCAATGACGATGGCTTGATCGCTTCTGCCAATGATGATGGCTAATTCTGTTCTGACTACTATCTCGTTTACAAGTCATAAAGGAAGCAGACAGTAGCTCGAACATATGAACATACATACAATTGACACACATTAGAAATCACGTAGGCCGTTTGAATTATAGGTCGCGGTAGTTGTCTCAAGCAGGAAGCTTGGACTAATGTTTCAAAACAAATGAATGACCACAGGTGACGGCATGTCAACTTAGCCTACTTTATTGTATACGCAATCTTAGAATACTTTATCGTCTCTGGTCTGATCACATTCCTGCAAGCAATCTGGTTGACCTCTTTAGTTTTAGTTTTTTATATATATGGAATAACATTCCATATTTTTATTATGTAATCACTTACATAAAAGCTCGGTTAGCTACAAAACCAACCACTGAATATTACTCAAGCTTGACTTGCATTTGACTTATAGGAGTATGATACAGACACTATGTGAATATATATAGATATATAAAAAATACTTATAAGTAAAAAAAAATTCATGGTGTACACAAATACAGATTCAAGTAATAAGATATAAGACACAATATGCATATGATGATATTCGTAAATAATAGTGATCACATGATATATACTGATACAGTTTTTCACTTAATCTCTTTAAGATACATATGCTACAGAAAATACTAATGCACTGTGATAATTGCATAGGATAAAGATTAACATGATAAAAATCATATTGTAACTGATAAAAATTCATATATGAATTGATAAAAATTATTAATGTTTATGCTGATTGATTCGTTGATTTTTATGCTAACTGTTATATATCTGCAGTTATTGGTAAGATAAAAG
Source organism: Macrobrachium nipponense (assembly GCF_015104395.2). Lineage (NCBI taxonomy): Eukaryota > Metazoa > Arthropoda > Malacostraca > Decapoda > Palaemonidae > Macrobrachium > Macrobrachium nipponense. The sequence goes on from NC_061105.1 coordinate 27,007,456, forward strand.
GTAACAGATTGATTATAGGCTACCTGATTTATTTATACATATGTATATGGATTCATATAATTATGATCAATTTATGTGCACTTTATACAACTGATTCACATAAACGACTAATCTAATAAGTGATTAATCTAGGTGCACTTTAAATAGATTCCTAGTGCGTACACGCAAAGATATATTTCGATTCTGTTATTCATGATCATTTATATAATAGATTCCTAGTGCGTACACGCAAGATATATTTCGACTCTGTTATATCCCACCGCTGCCACCAATATTAGGGCTGTTGTCTTGTATAATAAGGCGCCCTATGAGGTAATGTTAGACTTGCGATAATCTTACGCTAAGTCGGTTGGTTATGCACTTCCATACTCATTGGAGTGTCTTGGGGTTTCATGATAACTAACGAAGTAAGTATCATCTTTCGTTATGACGACGATGTGTTAAACTCATGATGATATCTTTCTGATGTGAGGTTCTAGTAGAAAACACGAAGTATAAAAAATAGTTCTATTCTCTGAGATTACATGATGAAGATCAGATATGATTGTACAGGTCTGCCAATGACGATGGCTTGATCGCTTCTGCCAATGATGATGGCTTAATTAGTCCATTGATGACCTAACCCATTATTATTATTATTATTATTATTATTATTATTATTATTATTATTATTATTATTATTATTATTATTATTATTATTTATTATTTAATAATGACTATGACATATTCCAATACAAAGTTCATGTTGACTTATTCTTCATCATCATCGCTACTACTTATATTGCACAAACGATATTATAGAACAAAACATGATGATTAACTTCACCGCATATTCCGAAAGGAAAAAAAATGGTCGAATTACCATTTTATTGTTTAGAGTTATTTAGTGACAACCGCCATGCTTGACTCTACTACTCTATGAAAAAAATTATGAATCATGCCCCTTTTTGTTTGTCTATTTACTGACAAAACGGTGATCACAGCTCTAGCATTATAAGGAAGCCTCTTGCAGTGACAGGCTCTATAGCAATGACATACGAGAGAGAGAGAGAGAGAGAGAGAGAGAGAGAGAGAAGAGAGAGAATCATTTCTCCTGTGGGGTGAAGGTTACCTCGTTGAGAAACCGTTTTTAGTTGAATAATGAGTGTGTATCTCTCTCTCTCTCTCTCTCTATCTCCCCCCCCAACCGCGCCCTTCTTCTCCACCACCTCCTACCCTCCCCCTGCCCCGCACCCCCCCACACGTACCCCTTCCTCTTCTCTCTATTATATATATAATTATATATTATATATATAATATATATTCTATTATACTATTATTAGCTTTTATTATATGTATGTAATACTATATTAATTGATTATAATATATATATAATATTATATATTATATACATATATGTATATATATATTATATATATATATATATATATATATATATATATATATATATATTTTCTGGATTCCTTGGAGAGAAAGAAAATTAGTACTGGAAGTACCATCCGGAATGGGTTTTTAATACACACACAGAAAGAGAACTGAGAAAAAAACAACAGACATAAGTGTCATTATCCGTAAATATATATATATATATAATTATATATATATATATATATATATATATATAATATATATATATATATGCGTTATATGTTGTAGGAAACAGTAACAACCCAAGGCTACAGGTTCAGTATGTGAGACGGTTCAGATGGAAGTGGAAGCCTGATATTTCTTGGGGAGAAAGAAAATTGGTACTGGAAGTACCATCCGGAATGGGGTTTTAATACACACACATAAAGAGAACTGAGAAATAAACAAGACATGTGTCATTACTCAGTAAACATTTTCTTTCTCCCCAAGAAATATCACGCTTCCACTTCCATCTGAACCGTCCCACATACTGAACCTGTAGTCTTGGGTTGTTACTGTTTCCTACAACATATAACGCAAAGTGAGCGAGCGAAGTCAGTCATCAGATGGTAATTCACATATGGTGCCAAGACTACTAGGATCAGCAAAGGCACTTGATATTAAAACCAGGAATTCTTTGCACTTTGCTACACCAATGACCGAGGATCATGTATGAATTTCTTAACTCCACGATTTCTTACCTATAGAAATTCCCAGAAAATCAAAGACGTTTACTTAAAATATTAAGGATGGAATTTTTTATAAGCACCAGAAACAGAGACTTGAATTCAACAAACGTTTCTCCCGACTCTCCTTAGGTATCTTTTGGCAGTGATTTCATGTGTCGTGAAGGTAACCTACTGATAAACCATAATTATAATCTGCAGGAATAAAAATATGGGTAACAAACAACACCCAAATCAATGCACCTGCTTCATGTCGTAGGTCCAAGAGGCGAAGTGTAGTTTACAAATTTGTTGATCGAACGGATAGTACTGGGTGTCCACGACACAGATGGACTCAAAGATCCCATGAGACACGAGCTGCACCTCGCCTGAGTAAAACACAATCGCATTTGTGTTCAGGATGGTACTGTAGTAGTCTGCTTGGGCACTGAAAAGATAAGAGGGGATTGTTATCAGACGTAACGGTGAGCCTTTCGAGTTGAATGCAAGTTGGAGAGCACACATGAGACTACATGGTTAGACAAAATAGTGGCTAGTGGAGAAAGATGGGGTTCTTCAACATTGTTTACTGGACACTTGCAAGAGAGAAGAGCCACTGAACTTTACGATGCTGAAGATTTTAAGGGACTCATTGCGACGCTTAAAAGCAACGGAGATGTTAAAAGAAATAACTGAATGTCCAGGCATGCTCGAGAGAGAATGTGATGGTTAAAATATATGACCTTCGTAGAGGTTAATTTTATTGCAGGTACTTATTTCAGCATTACTACTGCAGTAATAGTAAATGCTGTTTGTGGAGCTTTGTAAATTCCTCGGGCTCCTCTTACCTCCACCGTAGTAAAAACAGTGTGCTAGTAGTGCTAGTAAAAAAAAAAAAAAAAAATTGGGCGTAATGCATGTACGGAAAGGAAATTGCCGAACACTTACATCGCTCAATTCATGAGCAATAAAAAAAAACAGGCATCCCAAATAAATGAGACGATATCTAGATTGCATTTTCTGGCTACGGTATAAAAGGGATGAATTCCACAATCGGGCAGTAAACGGTTTGAAGGATCGACCAAATCGCCTAATTGTCGAGCTTGCAACTTCCACACAGTACAGTGATGCTCAAATCTCATGCGACATGACTCCATAGGATTTCGTTCAAAATTCACTAACAGGCAACCTAGCATGCTCCATATTTATCTAATATTTCAATGCGGAAACGCGATTATTGCATACAATATGGACATAATATGTCTCATAAGAGTGAAATCTGTCATATATTTCAAAACTGTAAGAAAATGTCATGTGTATCAAATTTCAGAAAAAACTCTTTCGAAATATTTTCAAAACTTCCGTTCACACATTGCTGAAGCATTTGACCAAAATGAAGTCGTCATCAAGCATCAGTTCAAATCAATAAAAGAAACACGAAAAAAATTGTCATAACATTAATAATACTTCCAGAGCCAACATAAAATTTGAAATAGTCCTATTTGATTGCTTTTACACGTCAATGCTGAAAAAATTTAAATATGTATATACAAAAGTAGAATGCGCCCACCGATATCAACGTGTGAGGGGAGCATATGTGACGTATCTATCATTAGTGTCGGTGCAACAACAGCCACCCGGTGTAACATAAGTAGGTCTACACTGAGTAACGACAATGAAATTATCTTGAAAACACTTACTTTATATGTGTTAGAGGACTATTTGGATTTTCATACATAATTAATTGTTATAATTCTTAAATATTTAAAAAAAATTGTGGCATACTAGCAAATATTCGCCTATGCAATTATTCGTTTTTCAAAGCCAAGATATTGTTCCTAGGCCTAGGTGTTAGATTTCTTTAGTTTACAATTAACAGCCACATCTCTCTATTAACAATTTCTGTCCAGAAAGCAAATGAGGTTATCAACCCATTCTTGTTCTTCAAGTTACCTTATGAAAGAATAAATTATACACCAAAAGCAAGTGTTCCATACGCCTTGATATTAATACTTATGATATTTCGATTAATAGTCATCTTCTCCATATAATTAAAATCATCATCTTTTATTCCTCAAAGAACAGGTAATCTCTACAAATAGAAACATTAGTAACATTACATCTCATAAGGCTTAGATTATTCTTTTAGGCCTATAAATCATTTTACAACATATAGGCAGCTTAAATGTAGCCTAAAACTTCAACATTCAAAGAAAACTGGTTGTAATTCAAATTCATATTACTATTGTATTCGTCAGATTCCTACTTTGAAAATGTTGTTATGACTGTTGAGCTTAGGTCTACTGTCATAATGCAGACGTAGTTATGTTGATCGGTCCGAAGAGCATGTTAAGTGTGCTTTCGTTGATGGTACCGCTAACCTTATCACACCGCACTTTGAACTTAGCAGCGTAAAAAAAGAAAATCAGTTCAAATCTCACAGATTACGAATTATACCAATGCATAAAATTGATCATATTTATATAGCCATAAGGAAAATAGGGCTAGCTGTGAATTCACAAACTTTTCGACATGTACGACATTAGAAAAAAAAGTATAACACTACTTGGCAACATCACGTTGAGTCTGAGAATCTGGACGATACAAAAAGAATCATGTCGCATGAGATTTGAGCACCACTGTACCTGCGTACTTCCCTTCAGCATTCAAACAACACCATCATAACTTAGAAATTAGCGTGGTGCACGTATTATGACTGATTATAATAACAATGGTGTGACTTAAACTGTGTTGGATTATAGCAACTCAATCACCTAAATATTTTTTTGAGAGAATTATAGTGACTAACATTCTTGTAGATTAAACTCGTTGTACTTTTGGAGAGGTACAGTGGGGCTCAAATCTCATGCGACATGATTCTTTTTGTATCGTCCATATTCTCAGACTCAATGTGATGTTGCCAAGTAGTGCTATTTTTTTCTTTTTTTCATTTGTAATGTCATTCATGTCGAAAAGTTTGCGAATTCCCACCTAGCCTTATTTTCCTTATGTTTAAATAGATATGATCCCTTTTATGCATTGGTATAATTCTTAATTTGTGTGATTTGAATTTATTTTGTCATTTTTCTTATCTTTACGTTGCTCAGTTCAAGTGTGGTGTGATAAAGTTAGCGGTGCCAGCAATGAAAGCACACTTAACATGCTCCTCGGACTGGTCAACATAACCATGTCTGCAACATTATAACAGTAGACCTAATAAGCTCAACAGTCATAACAACACTTTCAATGTAGGAATATGAATTAAAACAAGTTTCATTAGAATGTTGAAGATTTGGGCTGCGTTTAAGCTGCCTGTATGTTGGAAAATGATTTATAGGCCTAAAAAAATAATCTAAGCCCTCTGAGATGTAATCTGTTACTGATGAATTTATTTGTAGAGATCACCTATTGTTTGAGGAATATGAATTACAACCAGTTTTCTTTGAATGTTGAAGTTTCAGGCTGTGTTTAAGCTGCCTGTATGTTGCAAAATGATTTATAGGCCCAGAAAAATAATCTAAGCTCTCTGAGATATAATCTTTACTAATGTTTTTATTTGTAGAGATTATCTGTTCTTTGAGGAATAAAAGATGATGATGATTTTGGATTATGGAGAAGATAGTTATTAATCGAAATATCATAATTATTAATATCAAGGCAAATGTAACACTTGTTTTTCAACTGGTTTACAATATTATTTTCTTAAAAGTCCTTCTGCTCGCTTTTGGTGTATAATTTATTCTTTCATAAGGTAACTTGAAGTGCAAGAATGTGTAGATAACCTCATTTGCTTTCTGGCCAGAAATTTTTAATATAGAGATGCGAATGTTAAGTGTAAAGTAAAGAAATCTAACACCTAGGCCTAGGAATAATATCTTGGCTTTGACACATAGACGAATATTTGCTAGTATGCTATAAGTTTTGAAATATTTAAGAAAGATAACAAATAATACTGTATGAAAATCCAAATATTCCTTTAACACATAAAGTAAATGTTTTCAAGATATTTTAATGGTCGCTACTCATTGTAGACCTACTTATATACCAGGTGGTTGTTGTTGCACCGACACTGATACGTCACACATGCTCTCCTCACACGCTGATATCGGTGGGCGCATTCTACTTTTGTATATACATATTTGCATTTTTTCAGCGTTGGGGGGAAAAGCAATCAAATAGGACTATTTCAAATTTTATGTTTTGCTTTGGATGCATTATTAATGTTACGACAATTTTTTTCGTTCTTTTTTTATTTATTTAACATTTGAACTGAGGTTTGATTGCGACTTCGTTTTGGTCAAATGCTTCAGCAATGAGTGAACCAAAGTTTTGAAAATGTTTCGTAAGGGTTTTTCTGAAATTTGGCAACACGTGACATTTTCTTACAATTTTTAAATATATGACAGAATTCACTCTTATGAAACATATTATGGCCTTAGTGTATGCGATACTCGCGTTTTCGCATTGAAATAAAAGTTAAATATGGAGCATGCTAGATTGCCAGTTAGTGAATTTTGAACGAAATCCTATGGAGTCATGTCGCATGAGATTTGATCACCACTGTACAAAGCTCGTCTGATTCACATAATTTGGAACATTACAAAATTGGCATAGCGTATGCATATGCATTCTGGTTGATTATACCACATATTTTTGAGGATTACAACATACATCCGATTCACAAATTTTGGCGGCACATCTAGAATTCAGGAATGCTAGAGTATTGTAACTTGTATTATACGAAAGGAATGAACACCTGTACAATTCATGTCTTCTGCATGATTATAGCAGGCATACCTCACGTCTCATGAATCATTTAACACGCTTGCATGACTCATGGACTAATTATAACACCCAAATGACTCCCACATACTAGACCCTTATAAGGCGTGCATGACTCGTATATTCTTGTTGATGATGACATCCATAGAACAAAATACATGCGTCCGAGGAGGTAATATTATAATATGCGCGAACCTTTGCATCAAGAAGGATTTTATGATTGTATGACTCAAGTATAGTGCAAGATTATAACACTCGTACGACTATTCAGCAGTGCAGAGTGACTCAATCTGGTATATAAAATCGCCTGCATGGCTTTTGTATTCTAGAAATATAAGACCTGCATGATTCATATATGATGGAGTATTTGATAAATATGACTCACTTATGAATTATGTTTGATTCCTGCATTTTGGAGTACTGTGGTGCTCCTCACGTGGCTCATGTATTTTAGAGGATTGTATGACAGATATTACTCAATTATGAATTAAGGAGGATTATACTTACTATCTGACCGACCCAGCTCTGCTAAGGATAACTCCGAATGAAAACTGATAAGACTTGCTCACTCTCTCTCTCTCTCTCTCTCTCTCTCTCTCTCTCTCTCTCTCTCTCAGTGCCATTTTGCTTGGTGAGAAATTACCGCGCACAGTCTGATTAATCAACAGATATCACGCGTTTAACATTCGTCTGGAAATTTATAAATATCTAGAAGTATTCGTGATAAGATTAGTGTGAAAATAGTAGTATAAAGCGTCTACTAAGTTAGTTTATCAAGTGAAATACTGTAAATCAGATCAAGATGGCAGTAAGTTCCAACTGTGGAGAAAAAAGGCGAAATTTAGCGTGTTTAGCAGATTCGCAATATGATGAGGTAGCAGGAAGGGAGCTGGCATTTCTCATCTATGAGATCAACAACAGCCCTAACCAAAAAGCTACAAAAGCATTCATAGATATATTAGAAGGATATGATCCTTCAAATTGAATAAGGTGAACATTGTGAATATCCTAATTGATGCAATAGGAAAAAGAATGCCAAAAGTATGCAAACTGTGTAAGGTGTGGTATAGCATAGTTAATCCCCAAAACCTGATCAGAAAATGTTCTGCATGCAACATTCCGACGCATCTGCAATGTACTGAAGTAATGCAAGATATGAGAAAAGATACCAGAATATTTTGCTCAACATGTCTATCATGGATAGACAATGTTATTAAATCAAGACTGAATGTACAAATAGTTGAGGATGAAGAAGAAGAGGAAGAGGAAGAAGAAGAAGAGGAAAACGGAAGAGAAGTAAACAAAACTGAAATGACAGAAAAAATAAGGAAAACAAAGAACAAGATAAAAGTATGGATGCAGAGATACTCATTGATACTACATATGAGGCAATCAAGCAGCATACATACGAAGAAATAAATTACGACATGACAACACAAGAAAATCCAGAAGAGGCTCTACCCAGATCTGCACAATGATGGGAAAGAGGAAAAAATAGACAAGAAAGACAAAGTCTGCAACCTTTTGAAAAGAGGGTATTGCAGATTCGGAGAAAGATGTTACTACAAACATCCTAAGGTATGTCACAACTATGAAATATATGGTAAATGTGCATACGTAGACAGCTATGAGGATGATTGCAGAGATCTACATCCAAAAATATGCAAAAACCTAAAAGAAGGAAATGGATGTAAGTTCGAAAAAAAATGTAAATATATGCACCCTGTAGCCATGAATCAAAATCAAATAAATAATCAATCAAATAATAAAATCCAAAATAAGAAAGAAACAAATAAAGAGAGGAACAAAGAATATCAGGTGAAAGAAAAAAGCAAGCCATCACCACGATATGCAGTGTCAGCAAAATATTTCCAAGCATCAGCTCCCAGATACAACTCAAGAGATAAGAACTGTATTTATGATGCAAGAGGATATTGCAGATATGGAGAAAATTGCGGATTCAGACACAAAATGAATAATTATGATGAAGGAAGATCAAATAGTATGGAAATGTTGGATTTTTTTATGTCAGAATTTCTGGAAATGAAGAAAAGAACAACATACCAGAACAGGAAAGAGACATGGGAAAATCCTTATTATTACCCATATTAAATGAGGGAGAAAACACACAAACCATCATAGTGATGAATGCGCAGGGTTTAGTTATGAGTAACTCAAAAAAAAAAAAAAAAAAAAAAGAGTACTTTGAAGAACTAACCCAAATTGAAAAGAAAATAGATATAATGAATATAAGTGAGACCTGGTATTCCCAAAAGACTGGGAATGACGATCAAATAAAAGGGTTCCAAACTTATAGATCAGATAGAAAAAATAGGAATCAAAGGGGAACCGCAACATATGGGAAAGACAAAAAACAAGGAAAAATATATGAGAAATATAGTAACTCAGAATATGAACTAATAGCGGTAGAATTTGAATCTGAAAAATTAATGAACATAGTAATATACAGACCCCCTAATACTAAAGAGTTTGACACAATAATAGAAAAATTGGATGATATATGTAGAAATCACAAGGACTGGACTATTCTCCTATCTGGAGACTTTAACTTTCCTTTCGTAGACTGGAAAGAACAAATAGGAGATTGTGGTTGTATTTATACATATAAAAAAGAGAGTAATAGTAGTGCAGAAGATAAGAGGCAATTCAAAAAGCTATTAGATATGCTACTAGATTACAACATTCAACAAATAAATCACCTGCCAGCAAGAAAGGAAATTACTTTAGACCTAGTATTTGTGAACAAGGTGAATTATGTTAAAGAAATAATAGTTTATAATGCGAGTATTTCAGACCATAATGTCATAGAATTAACAGTCCATTCCAAAGCAAGTGAAAACAGAGATAAGCAAGAAATGAAAAAAGTGGGAAGGATATGGAAAATACAACTTCTACTGTAAAAATATAAAATGGTCAGAAATAAATGAAGAATTAAACAAAGATTGGGATAACATTTTCGTAAGTGATGATATAAGGGTAAATACTGAGATATTATATAAAATATTAGAGAAAATAGTGGATAAATATATACCGAAGAAGAAAAGTAAACATCGGTCATGCATACCAAGAGACAGAAGGATCTTGTTCCAGAAAATCAGAAAGTGGAAAAAAGGACTTGCAAAAGGAAAAAATGCATGGAAAGTTATAAAACTAAAAAGTAAGATAGGAAATGCAGAACAAAAGATTATACAATCAAAAGAAAATTAGAAACGGGACTTGGAAGAAAAAAACCCTAGTAAATATCAAGCAAAACCCCAAACTATTATACTCGTACGCGAAAAAGATGAATAAAAGAAGAATAGAAATAGGCCCTCTAAGAATTGAAGGAAGATTAACGAATGAAAAAAAGGAAATATGCAACATATTGGCAGAACGATATAAGAGAGAATTCACCCCTAGAATTGATAATGAAGATAATGATATAAAAGTAAGGGACCAAAATAGTGAATATTTAGCTGACATAGATATTAATGAAGCTGATATTGTGCAGGCTATTAATGAAATTAAAAATGGAGCTGCTGCAGGGCCTGATGGTGTCCCTGCTATTTTATCAAAGAATATAGTTCATTCTATCGCAAAGCCACTTGCAATATTATTAAGACAATGTGTAGATACAGGCAAGATTTATGATGAGCACAAATTAGCATATATTACCCCTACTTTCAAAAGTGGATATAGACTAGAGGCAAGTAATTTTAGGCCTGTGAGTCTAACATCACATATTATAAAAGTGTATGAAAGGGTAATGAAGAAAAATATTATGAAACATTTAATAAAAAATAATTTGTTTAAATACAGGACAACATAGTTTCATACCCGGAAAAAGTACACAAACTCAACTGTTAGTCCACCATGAGAACATATACAAAAATGTTAAAAGCGGAAATGAAACAGATGTGGTTTATCTAGACTTTGCAAAAGCTTTTGACAAGGTAGACCATAATATATTAGTGAAGAAAATTCGAAAACATAATATAGTGGATAAAGTAGGAAGATGGTTAAAAGGAAGATGGTTAAAAGAATTTTTACACAACAGAAAACAGATAGTTATTGCAAACGATGAGAAATCGGATGAAGCTAAGGTAATATCCGGTGTGCCACAAGGTACGGTGTTAGCTGCATTACTGTTTGTTATTATGATTGCAGACATAGACAGTAATGTTAGGGACTCGGTAGTGAGTAGTTTCGCTGATGACACAAGAATAAGTAGAGAAATTACTTGTGATGAAGATAGGAACACGCTACAAAGAGACCTTAACAAAGTATATGATTGGGCAGCGGTAAATAGGATGGTATTTAACTCTGATAAATTTGAATCAATAAATTATGAAGACAGAGAAGGAAAGCTATGTGCATATAGGGGACCTAATAATGAGACAATCACAAATAAGGAAGCAGTTAAAGATCTTGGTGTGATGATAAATAGGAACATGTTATGCAATGATCAAATAGCAATTCTATTGGCAAAATGTAAAGCAAAAATGGGAATGTTGTTACGGCACTTCAAAACAAGAAAAGCTGAACACATGATTATGCTTTATAAAACATGTTCGTAAGCCACTTGAATATTGCAATATGATATGGTACCCACACTATCAAAAGGATATTGCACAAATAGAGAGTGTACAAAGGTCCTTTACAGCTAGAATAAAAGAAGTTAAGGACCTTGACTACTGGGAAAGACTACAATCCTTAAAATTATATAGTCTAGAAAGGAGAAGAGAATGCTACATGATAATTCAGGCATGGAAACAGATAGAAGGAATAGCCAAAAACAACATGGAGCTAAAAATATCAGAAAGAACAAGCAGAGGTAGATTAATAGTGCCCAAAACTATACCAGGAAAAATAAGGAAAGCACTCAGGACATTAATCCACTACGCACCAGCATCGATAATGCAGAGTCTATTCAATGCGTTGCCAGCTCATCTGAGTAATATATCAGGAGTGAGCGTAGATGTGTTTAAGAATAAGCTTGACAAATATCTAAGTTGCATCCAGACCATCCAAGATTGGAAGATGCAAAATATACCGGAAGATGTACTAGCAACTCTCTGGTAGACATTAGAGGTGCCTCACACCGAGGGACCTGGGGCAACCCAAACAAGATGTAAGGTCGGTAAGGTAAGGTCTCTCTCAAACTTTTTCCATCTTTCTTCTACCTAACATCCCCTCTACTCTCTCTCTCTCTCTCTCTCTCTCTCTCTCTCTCTCTCTCTCTCTCTCTCTCTCCAACCATCTCTCTCTCCCTCTTCTCACTAATACCAACTCTCTCTCTCTCTCTCTCTCTCTCTCTCTCTCTCTCGCTCCTTTCTCTTGCCCTCTCTTTCTCTCTCCAATCATTGCTGTCTCTTTCCCTCTTTCTTCTCACTAAAACCAACTCTCTTCTCTCAAACACCTGCTCTTCTCTGTCTCTGTCCCCCTCTCTCTCTAACCCTAACCGGCCTGTTTTCCTCTTTCTTCAACTCTCTCTCACTTCCTCTCCCTCTCATTCTCTCTCTCTGTCAACCCCTTTCTCAAACTCCACCCTCTATGATCTCATTGATGTTTACCCTATTCGTAAAGTAACTAAGTCTACAGGCATAACTAACCCCGTTCCACGGGCAGAACCAGCTCAGTTTCAGGGAATCCCTTCTGAACACCATCCCCTTCAGAGGTGGGGGAGGTAAGATGAAACTCAATTATTAGTGGGGCAGATAACAGAAAAATCGTGCAAATGATGATACAAGCATCAAATTTGGCACAAGTGTCCTCCAAGGTTTGCTTAGAAATATTTGTAGTCTGATTTGCATGATCTAAGTGTGGAATCCTATGTTTTGAAGCCTGCTGAATTATATTTTCCTGTTTAAAAAGCACTCTGAGACATATTTCTCAAGATGACCACCTAAATGTTTGTCTTTCTTTACATAAATTTTGTCCCGACTAGCACATTCTCAAAGTTATGCATACTGTGCTGCTGTTTCTCGATCTGCTACTGTTCACATATGCAGCTGCAGAGTAATGTGCAGGGAAGCTCTGCACTTGCATCTTTCTTTGCAAACCTTCTTACCAGAGCACTTTGTCAATTCTTGACAGCTTGCTGCAATCGGTGGTAGTGTTGTCCAATGTATCTGCCATGCTTCTCCTTTCTGTCCACCCCCATTCAGCTGGACTGCTCATGTGTGGATTACAGTGGGTTGCCTAGCCCCAGATGATTCCAGCCTGGTTGGCTGCACGCTTTGCATATTCTCTGATGGCTACCTCTGTTGGTGGAATCGAGTTGTATGGCCTCTGCTTGCAGGCAAACAGATCTAGTCTTGCTTAGTCCACACCAGCCTCTGCATGTAAAGATCACGAATCAATGTTGGATGATGGCTGAGATTGATGAATGTTTCAGTAATATCATCAAATACATTCCAAGTCTGCCATTCATATTTCTTCGCTTTCCCACGGAAGGCAGACACAATGTCACATCCAGTGAATGCATGAAAATAGGGGATCCCTCTAGCTTTCTCAAGCCCAATTGCAGAAACTACCTCATTGACTGGAATCCATCGCATATGGGCTCCTTGGCCAAAGGCAATCCACATTTCCTGAAGACCTAGTTTCTGGAAGGATGGTAGTACAGATATTATTATTACTAGCACATCTGTGTCATTAGCCTTGATGATTATAGACTTGCCCCCTTCAGTTGTTGCATCCCTAGAGTGAACAAATATTTGACTGTCAGCTTCTTTGTGACAACATGGGGACACAGCATCCAGAGAGTTTATTGTGTTGCTAATGGCATCCTCTCCTTTTGTGACGATGACTGTGCTTGTCATTTCTGCTTCACACATCTTTTCAGCCAGGAAGTGAAGCAGTTCAGTCTTGTTGCTGGGGTCACGAAAGAAGCTTTGCCAGTTTCCTGGTGTCTTGCTTGTTCCTGTCACTCTTCTTCTGATTCCTTTCCCCCTTTTTGACCTCGTCTCTAATTTCAGACTTGATTTCTTGTATACATCAAAGACTATGTCCACCCACTTGTACCAAGCACCATAGAATTCCACCTTTGGGATGATGTCTTCTTTGGCATGGTCATTAAATGTCTTTGAAGTACGTGGAGGTGAGGCATTGATAAGTGCCGAGTTGTCAATGATGGTTGCATCTCCCTTTGGTTCTCCCACTGGGACATTCACTTGGGCTTCAAGAATTTCAACCAGCTGTGACATCTGACACGTATGAAGCTTACCGCTGTCACTAAGAGATGCAGGGTATGACTGATCCTTGTGCTTGAAGAATTCTAGCCAGTCACACTGTCTGTTCTGGCTTGAGATGAACAGTCATGAGAATAACTGACAGCCATCTTTTAGGACTTTCTCTTTAGAAATTCCTTCAGCCTGTTCTTATTTGAAGAATGAAACAGGGTTCTTCTTGATTGGATGATAGAAAAGACTTTCAGCTTCATCCTCTAGCCCTTTCATAAATGATAGGAACTGCTCTTTGCCTCGGCGGTGATGTGTAGCTACCATTTGAGCTAGAGTTGGGTCAGCAATGTTCTTTGTATCTAACACCATCAGGTCAGCTGATTCTTCTTGGAATGGGTTACACATCTCCTGCATTACTGCAGAGAGTGATTTCACCTTTTCAAAGAAAGATTTCTGGGGACTCGGTGTCTGCTCGTGGTGTCTACTGCTGTATGTTACATCCTTCATACCAGACATGGCCTTGTATCCAGCTTCAGGTCCAGCGACCATCCACCTACGAAGTTCTGGAGGGTCTTCTGTCAAGCAAATTGCTCCTCCATCACCTTCGATCACTGCATTATTGTGCTCATGCGCTTGATCAATCACCACACCAGAGAATTCTCTTCTCAACTTGTGGATGACAAAGTTACCATTGTGAAACTCCTTGGCTACGTCTGGATGTTGTTGTTCGAGTGACATCATATCTCGGAGGTGAATAGTGATCCAATGGGCATAGTTAACATTGTTATTTGCAAAGAAGTAAGGCACCAGTTCTGAAAGTGCTTCACGGTACAAGTTGAAGTCTCCTTCTCTGAATGAGCGGATGAGGGTGAATATCGTGAGTTCCATGTCCAGCACCAGACTCCAGAATTGGAACTGTGGACACCCTTTCTTCCATTTTTCACGCCAATCGTCAAAGGTTATTTCTGATGTGCTAGACTCTTCAGAGCAGAAATCATGATATGCCTTCTTCATCAGTTTGTACAAGCTGCATGCCGTAATCTGGTGTGCTTGTCTTGTCTTTGCGACACTGGATGCAGATAGGTAAGACTCTGATGTACCAGATGAGGCCACCACTGCTTCCACAATGGCACTGGTCCACCCACTGTCTCGTTATAATGTTCCTATCGATCTCAGTGAAGCCTTTTCTATATAAAGGCCTCCAAACATGACAATAAACTTGTCCTCTCCATATTCTTGTCACTTCCACTATATTTGTTTCGCCAGAGCATACAACAGTTGGTCAGCAACAATTACAGGTGTCTGCTGTGGGTTCAAAAAAGCCACTGTAGTAACAGTGTGTGGCTGGTCTCGCCACATAGGCATCATTGCCAATATGCTCACTTCAAATGGGCAGCTCCTTTTCTGTGTTGCATGATATGCTGACCATGTGATGCTGAATGCATCAGCCACATTCTCAGAGAGGAAGACTTCCTCCAACCAAGAATATTCTTCTTTCAAATGTGACCTGATCGACTCTGGTGCTGGTAAGGATTGGCTTGCAACTGGAGGAGGATTGGGGTTTTTGGTGATGTATGCTGGTCGAATATTGGTGTATGCTTCTGGAAGCTTTGGAACTTTTTTAACCTCCATTTTTTACTCTATAACTAGTTTGAGTGGCTCATGTTCATCACCAGGATTTCCTGTGTTTGGATGCTGAAAAATGAACACACTTGTACCTTGTAAAGATGTTTCAGCTGTGAACGTAGTCGGATTATGATCTATGTTGTCAACTGCTCCAGTTGTGAACAAATTCTTTCTCAAGACTGGGGGACAAATTACTCCATCTTCCACACACTGTGCAACAACTGCTTCTCCTAACTGTGCTGAGATTTCTAGGACTCGGTCATATGATATGCTGAGCCCATTCTCATGGAGCATTTCAATTATTTGTCTCTTCCTCGTCATGGCAAACACACACAGGCCCACATAGAATGCCAAATGTGGCTCCCGGTCCTTGGAATGCCTGTGGACATCCGTTCCTTCCTTGTATTTGGCGAAGCAGTTGTACTGTAGAAGTTGTGATGTAGCAAAGTCTGATTTTGACGCTCCATAATGGAGTTGGGACTTGATGTCTGCACCATGTTCGATCATGCATTCAAACTGATGGTGGCACAGCCTGTTCTAAGTCTTCGTCATGTAAATAGCTGCAGAAATTCGACTTCTGACGGAGCATGTCTTGTCTTATTATCCCAGCGGCTTTTGCTAGATGGATCGTTTCACCATAATGGGATACTTCTGATAGATTGAACCTACATCAGTTTCAACAGCCAACAGAAATTCTCGTCCTTGGCAATTAGCTTGCAGCTGTGGAATGTGCAAAAGCAGCTGATCCTTGAGTCAAGTATGATGAACATCAGGCGAGTCAACACCAAGCTGTTCCAGCCTCTGCTTGTAAAGCTGGTCAAATCAGCAAGCTGGAAAATCGGTGGCCTCTCATTGGCATTTTTCATCTTGCAGATGTAGGTGACTAGTTCTGAGAAAGCAATTGGATATGCATCCTTCCAGTGTTCCTGTGATTTTTCTTGCTCCCGCACCTTTAGGTATGCCCGTTCTTGGTTATACAATGCCACCAAACAGCCAGAGTAATATTTCACTTCTTGGGCTACGACATCTCCTGCCTTAGTTTGGCAAGAAGTTTTGTATCGCTGAGTGTTTTGGCACATTCATTTATTCTCCTATTCACTTGCATTGTCATTGCTTCTCTAAGCTCCTCTCCTTCAGTTTCGCAGAAGAAGCATTCTTTTGTTTTTATTTTCTTGGAGCTTTCGTGGAATCTTACTTCTACTGCCCTCATCACTAGTACCTACATGACTTTCTCTTTTTTCAGCTTGGTGTAACTTTGTGTTGTTGAACAGAAGCCTGCACCTCTCATGATATTGTGCCTTATTATTTCTCAACATTTCCTCTTTCCCAGAACCTTCCTCAAGTCTTGCAGGGTCTAGCATGATTGGTAGCGCATTGAGTGAGTGAAACAGAGGAATATTCTTTGCCAGGTTCTAATATCCATCATCCCCTCTTCTGGCAGGATTGGCCTGGGGAGATTTTATATCTTCTTTCTTACCTCCTGACATAGGCAACACTTGGTCCAGTCTGTTTTCCATGATCGTCCAGTAGAGTTCGCATCAATGATTACAATGACGTTCAGGGTCAAGGGTTTATCCTTTTACCACCCTGTACATGTAATAGTATAATAGCCATCTTATGTCCTGTAATATACAATAGGCACCTTCCTGTATGGGATACAACTAGGTTCTTGCACTGTGCCATACACCTAGTCCAATCGTTCATCCAGTGTCATAAGTCCTGAGCGATCTGTACACCATCCAGATAACTAAAACACTATTATCCTTGGTTCGGCTCTCCTGCGCTGGCACATCTTGTCCATTCAGGTACGGCTGCCTAACTGATTTGGGGTTGATTAGGCAGCACTTGGGATACTAGTAGGTTGTTGCAGAATGATGCCAACATAAATTTCTTACTTAGCTGACACTGAACCCCATGCTGAGTTTCACAGCAGTGATGTCACCAATGTGCCTTGGAGTGCCCGACAATCACTCCTTTAATACAGTGACTTAACCATGTTATAAACTAGAAAATATACATCAGCAGGCTTAAAAACATAGGAATCTACACTTAGATCATACAATTCGGACACCTACAAATATTTCTAAGCAAAAACTAACTTCGGGTGGGTATTTTCTGCCATCTTGAAAAATGGCCGCCATTATGGATTTTCAATTGGCCAATCGGGCAGATTTGATTAGTATCCCTTAGAGAACAATTGTGCCAAATTTGAAGCTTGTATCATCATTTACACGATTCTTCTAAAAACTTACTCTTATCTGCCCAACTATATAAACCATAGGTCCCCCTATAACCCTCCCAAGTTTCATGCCCATCGGACCAGCCGTTTGGCCGTGATTGATTGACAGAAGAACGGACAGACAGACATAACGCCCATTGTAGTAAGATGTTTAACTTCGAACATGTAACATACTCTCAGAAATTGTAACTTGTGTATGGCTCCTGCAATCTGGTAAATTACAATGACCAAATAAGTCTTCTGGAGGATTGTCATAATCACATGACTCATGCATTCTGGAGGATAAAAAGGACCACATAAATCAAGTATTCTGGAGTCTTATAATGACAATATAACTTACGTGATCTGGAGGATAATAACTGCTACGACAATGCCCATAGAACTCTCGCATTCTAGATGACTATAATAACAACATAACTCATGCATTCTAGATGGCTAAAATGACTACTAAAATGCCTTCATAACTGCACAGTTCAAGTGTTCAGTAGGATTATACTGACAACATACCTCATGCTACAGGACTATAATAACTAATGAAACACCCACATAACTCACGCAGTCTGGATGATTATAATGACCACGACCACTTAACTGACATTCAGGAGTATAACGACTACTGAAAAGCCCAAATAATTTGCGTATTCTGGATGATGATAACAACAACATAATTCCCGTATTCTGGATGATTATAATAACAACATAACTCCTGAATTCTAGATAATTATAATGACCATATAACTCTCATATTCTGGAGGGCTACAATAGATATTACAGTGCCCAAAAAATTCACGTATTCTGGATAATCATGAAAACCACATAAGTCGCGTACTATGGATGATCATAATGACTACATAACTCATGTACTTTGGAGAATCATAATGACCACATTACTTAAATACTTTGTAGGCTTATATTGAACACATAATGGACGTACTCTGGAAGATTATAATGCCCACATAATTCACATATTCTGGAGGCTTATAATGACTACATAACTCTTGTACCCTGGAGGATCATAATGACCACATAACTCATGTATTCTGGATAATTACAATGACCACATAACTCACGTATTCTGGAGGATTTTAATGACCACATAAGTCACGTATTCTGGAGGATTTTAATGACCACACAATTCACTTATTCTGAAGGCTTATAATGACCACGTAACTCACGTATTCTGAAGGTTTATAATGACCCCATAACTCACGTATTCTGGAGGCTTATAATGACCCCATAACTCACACATTCTGGAGGCTTATAATGACCATGTAACTCACGTATTTTCGAGGCTTATAATGGCTACATAAGTCGTGTATTCTGGAGGCTTATAATGACCACTTAACTCACGTATTCTGGCGGTTTATAATGAACACCTAGCTCACGTATTCTGGAAGCTTATAATGACCACATAACTCACGTATTCTGGAAGCTTTTAATAACCACATACTCACACATTCTGGAGGCTTGTAATGGCCACGTAACTCACGTATTCTGGAGACCTATAATGACCACATTACTCACCTATTCTGGAGGCTTATAATGACCACATTAACTCACGTATTCTGGAGGCTTATAATGGCCACGTAACTCGCGTATTCCAGAGACCTATAATGACCACATTACTCACCCATTCTGGAGGCTTATAATGACCACTAAACTCACGTATTCTGGAGGCTTATAATGACCACTTAACTCACGTATTCTGGAGGATTATATCCGGAAACCATACGTCATTGAAGGGAATTCGGACGGAAACTGTGCCGTTGTAATCGTTCGGGTCCCACTTCATATAATTGTCCGTCCACTTCATGATCATCTCTGTATTCGTGATGAGGATTTGGCGCCTGGTGTCCTGTGTAGGAGGAGGAGGAGGAGGAGGAGGAGGAGGAGGAGGAGGAAAGGAGGCACATCTTTGCAGTTACAGAAAACAGACGAAACATTTTCAGGAACCCAACAAGATATGAAAAATGAAAACTGAAATGTTTCAATACTTCACTGTTAGGAAAGTTTTAATCATGACAAGGCAGAGTGAAAATTGAAGTTGTTCCACGACTGCAATGGTATGTTAAGAATAAAATTTGATTTTATTTCTAGACTACTAGAATTTGCTGTAAAGAATGTTATCACTTCTGCCAGCAAAGTTAGGAGGAAGTTATGCTTTCAAAGGTTAAAGATACACAAGATACATATACCACTATATGCCGGTAAAATACTTTCCATAAAAAATAAATAATCATAGGTATTCCACATCAACTTTATGATTTATGAAGGCTGAACTATAAAGGTCAGTGGTCAGGGTCACACATTTCTGGTTATCTGAATGGTAGTACCCGGTTACATGACTATAGCATTCTTTCCCTATTTCTACACTATCAAGGTGCTTCCATGAAAGTGATGCCCACCAAGCTTGCTTTTTCACAGTTGAGGTTTAATGGTCAAAGTTCCACAGAAAAGGCTACAGTTTCAAAACATATACCTCATGAAAATGGTATCGATTTAATTTATTCACAGTTCATTGGACTCGGTGAAGATTTCTTTCCTCTGTTGAATGCTTTTATCTTATAAAAATGTCAGAAATAAAAATAATGGACACTTCTGAAAGTTGAAAGACTATGTCAAAACAATGATGAAAATACTGGAATCCTTTTTCAACACATTGATATCCTACAAAATGATAATTTCATTTTTTCAATGATGAGAATATTAAATATGAATATTTTTCAAGATTATCAAATGATTTGAAATAAAACATCACTATGATAGTATTGTTCGTACAACAAAACTAAAACTTTACTAATATTAATACTATTTTTTCAAATGATGAGGGAAAGCAGTTTTGTGTATATATCTTGTTTGGTAAAAACTTTCATGGACTGCAATCATTGATAATAAAAGAAAAGTTGAAGTTGTTAAACAAATTTTGGAAAAAAAGGGAGGGAATTTTGTTGCTGCTGTTAACAAGTTGATAATTAAAAACATCTTATGGAATTACGGAATTATTAGTGATTAAAGTGCATATAGCTTCCCAAGCAGCATGAAGTTAATTAAACATTAAAATAAAAGATTTTGCTGGTAATTTTTTTTATACTGGCACATGAAAATGAAGAGAATGTAAATTAAAACTTTTTACAATTTAAACTGAGGGGAAAAAATTAAACTAGAAATGTTCGACAAGCAAATTCATAATTGAAGATATAAACTTGGTTACAAAAGAGGAGAAAGTCAAGTCATTTCAACAATATAGAAATCATGAAAATATTATCTTCAGATTTCATGAGATAAAATCATGAAGATAACTAAAAAAAAGATTGTATTCTTTTAATAATGTTGAAATAAAAACGAATAAGATCAAAATATTTTATGAAAATTGATCTTTCTAAGCCTTTAAAATTCAAGTTTGAAACGAATCTCGGAAGATCAGAAAACAAAATAACTGGTTGAAAGACGAGAGACTCGTCACTGGCCTTGTCACTTTTGCAGTGAGAGACCACTCACCAACGACACAATATCGAAGAGAGACAACTCGAAGAATACATAGGTGATCTCTCCGTGTTTCTCGATGGGCCGAATGTGCTTGTTGTATCTGCTCATGAGATTCGCGTAGAGCCTGTGCTCGGCTGCGGAGCCCTTCACTTTCCCGCTTACGTCTCCTTCGTCGTCGCCGCCTCCGCCTTTGATAATCGGGATGGCTGAGGGAGAAAGAAGATGAGCTGACCTTTGACCGTTGCGGTGCGCAGGCAGGAGAAACGATGACAGATGAGAGAGGCTGGATTACCAGACCGTGTGCGAAATGGGATGGCTTAGACAGAGAAATCATCATGACTCGGATGGGTCACGGTCTAGGTATATACCTAGACTGTGGGATGGGTAGGGGAGAAGAAGAAGAAGAAGAAGAAGAAGAAGACGAGCGATGATCAATCTCTTGTTGGCCGAGATGGTTATGGAATCAGGCTTTTAGATGAGTGGGGTGGTCGGGGCGGAGAAACAATATCAACAGGACTTTCATAATGAGATGATTTAGGAAGAGGAACGGTAATATAATGAGGTCCTCGAAGCCTGGAAAAAGTATGGAAGAACAGTAATAACGCACTTGATAACTAGGATGGTTAGAGAAGAGGAACGATTATGAATACTCTGATTCCTGGAAAGTAAAAGGAAAAGGAAATGTGATAAAGTCCTTGATAATATGACAAGTGATGATAATCTGACGCTGACAACCTCAGTGGATAAACAAGAGGATCAGTTATAAAGTCCTTTATGACCCGGTAAGGATCCACTTTAGGAAGACAAATTATTAACAAGTGTCTGATGCCCCAGTACATTGCCAGGAAAGAGGAATAAAAGTCAAGTCTATGATGACTGAGATGGTTAAGTCAGACAAACAATAATAAGGTCCTTGATGACTGGGATGGCTAATGGCTAAAGGAGAAAAACAAAGAATAATTAGGTCCTTGATGACTGGGATGGCTAATGGCTAAAGAAGGAAAACAATAATAAGGTCCTTGATGACTGGGATGGCTAATGGCTAAAGAAGAAAAACAATAAATTAGGTCCTTGATGACTGGGAAATGGCTAAATGGCTAAAGGATGGAAAAACAATTAATTAGGGTCCTTCCTTGATGACTGGGATGGCTAATGGCTAAAGGAGAAAAACCAATAAATTAGGTCCTTAAAGAATGGAAAACTGGGAATGGCTAATGGCTAAAGAAGAAAAACAATAATAAGGTCCTTGATGACTGGGATGGCTAATGGCTAAAGAGGAAAAACAATAATAAGGTCCTTGATGACTGGGATGGCTAATGGCTAAAGAAGAAAAACAATAATAAGGTCCTTGATGACTGGGATGGCTAATGGCTAAAGGAGAAAAACAATAATTAGGTCCTAGATGACTGGGATGGCTAATGGCTAAAGAAGAAAAACAATAATAAGGTCCTTGATGACTGGGATAGCTAATGGCTAAAGAAGAAAAACAATAATAAGGGGTCCTGATGACTCGAGATGGCTAAATGTACAAAGAAAGAAAAACAAAGAATATTAGGTCCTGTGCTGGAGTATAGGCTAATGCTCAGAAGAAACAACAATAACAAGTCTTGATGACTGGGAATGCTATGGGCTAAAGGAAAAACAACGAATTAAATTAGGTTCCTTGAGACTGGGATGCTAATGGTATAAGAAGAAAAACAAAGAAATTAGGTCTTGATGACTGGGATGGGCTATGGAAAGAAGAAAAACAATAATAAAGGTACTTGATGACTGGGATGGCTAATGGCTAAAGAGAAAACAAAATAATTAGGTCTTGATGACTGGGATGGCTAATGGCTAAAGAAGAAAAACAAAGAATAATTAGGTCCTTGATGACTGGGATGGCTAATGGCTAAAGAAGAAAAACAATAACAAGGTCCTTGATGACTGGGATGGCTAATGGCTAAAGAAGAAAAACAAAAATAAGGTTCCTTTAATGACTGGGATGGCTAATGGCTAACAGAAGAAAACAATAATACAGGCTCCTCTTATCGACCCTGGGATGATGGGACCCTAATGGCATCAACAGAAGAACACAAACACATAAGCAAGAGCCTTGATCGACTGGGATGGCTAATGGCTAAAGAAGAAAAACAAAGAATAATTAGGTCCTTGATGACTGGGATGGCTAATGGCTAAAGAAGAAAAATCAAGGTAATAAGCGGTCTGCTGATGGTTTAGACTGGGATGGCTAATGGCTAAAGAATAGGAAAAACAATGGAACAAAGGTCCTTGATGACTGGGATGGCTAATGGCTAAAGAAGAAAAACAATAATAAGGTCCTTGATGACTGGGATGGCTAATGGCTAAAGAAGAAAAACAATAATAAGGTCCTTTATGACTGGGATGGCTAATGGCTAAAGAAGAAAAACAATAATAAGGTCCTTTATGACTGGGATGGCTAATGGCTAAAGAAGAAAAACAAAGAATAATTAGGTCCTTGATGACTGGGATGGCTAAGAAGCAAACATAATAGGTCCTTAGACTGGGATGGCTAATGCTAGCGTAAGGCCAACTTAGCATCTTTTTCTACTTGTGCTGAATTGCCCTTTTTGATTTGTTCATAAATTATTAATCATATGTGTTACATAGTACATATGTATACATAAAGGTAATGCCACAGAGAACTACCGGGATCTTTTAGCCTTAACGACCCTTTACTAAAACCAAGACTGATCAGAACAATGAGCAATGCAGTACAGGTAAGCATATACAAATGTACATTACAGCATTAACAAAAGGTCCAGGTCACTTTAAAGAAACGGGAAAACGCCCGTGGGATAGATTTAGTCAGAAAACAATACATTTTGTTTTAGGAACAAAGAGGGATATACAAACGAACACTACAAAATTAGCAAAATCCTGAAGGATAAATTAAGGATTCAAGAGCGGTCAAACATACTGGTCAAAGGCAAGTTAAAACGACACAACACACTTTGTATTAGTAACAATATGAATTTACAAAAAGTTTTCAGAAAATGAGTGAGAAACGAACATACGTTAAAAGTATAGTGATCATGAGAAAAAATTAATAAATAAAAAAATGTGCGACTAATTAATTAGTAGTTAATTCATATAATTTTACAAATATATGGGTCCAAATGGTATAATCCCAGAATAAGATTTAGGGTTTTTTAATAGTAATTTGTATAATTGTTGATTCCAGTAAATTTCTTGAAACATGATCGTTACACCTAGCAATTACAGACCTATCGCCCCAATTTATACAATGAGATTTTTCACTCAGATGGGTAAAAAGTACATTTGAGGTCTGGGCTGTTATAACTGAATACGTGTGCTGCTTTATTCGTACATCTAAATCTTTGCTAGATTGACTGATATAAAAAGAATGGCAATCCTTACAAGGAATCTTGTAAATGATGTTATTTGTTACTGGATCATTCTTAATTAGCATACCTTTAATGGTATTGTTATAAGAGAAGAGAACATTAACATTAATACATTTAAATATTGATATTATGGTTTCAAATCCACGAAAGTAAGGCGAGCTAAGTACATTATTAATGGTTTCATTTTCATGACTAACAACACTATTAAACTTTTTGGGAGCTTTTTGGTAACATAAATCAAGTATATGAGGTGGGTAGCAGATCGTTTCCTATCTTTTTAATGTACTCTATTTATTGGTCAAGATATTGTGGACTTGCAATCCGCAAAGCACGTAAAAACATGGAAGAAAAAATTGAAATTTTAATATTAAGATGGTGCCCAGAAAAAAATGTACATATGTTTTGTGGGTTTCCTATAAATACTGAATTTGGATTGGACAGACTCTCTATGTATTGATACATCTAGGAAAGGGATGGCATTGTTATTTTCAATTTCAACAGTGAATTTTATGGTTGGCACTAAATTATTTAATTTAGACAATAAATCTTTTACGTCGATATCAACAGGTAAGACTATTAAAATGTCATCTACTTAACTGAACTATTTTAAGTGGACAAGTGTGATATTCGGGAGGTGTATTTCAAAGAATTCCATATATAAGTTTGAAAGGAGAGGTGATAAGGGGTTACCCATAGGGCTCCCGGACATTTGGCCTACGGCATTTGGCCGATGGACATTTGGCCGATGGACATTTGGCCGACAGACATTTGGCCGATGGACATTTGACCGAAGAACATTTGGCCGAAAATGTAGTAGACGTGCCTACATGTAAGTACCATCTCAATTGTTGAATTGAGATGGTAAACTTTGCTTGAGCAAAGAATGACAATCACCCACCCTTCAATATGCCGTCTAATTTCAAAGATAAGGAAAGAGCAATCAAATTGGTAGTTAACAATCAAGATGGTAAATCCAGGGGTTGCATTGAGATAATCGAAGACGAAGTACGAGATATTAAACACAAGGCTCATGTCTGTCACTGAGAATATGAGCAGTACCAAAGAATAGATTTTCTGAGAGCTATTGCGCATATTTTTAAATGTCCGTCGGCCAAATGTTCTTTAGTTAAACGTCCGGCCACGTACCCACAGCCATACCAAATAGAATTTAAAAAAATATATAGGAAATGATCTCTGCTACCCACCTCATATTACTGATTTATTTTATTAAAAAGCTCACAGAAACTTTTACAGTATTGTTAATAATGAAAATAAATCCCTAAAAATTAACTTAGCCTGCCTGACTGTAGTGGATTTGAAACCATAAAATCAATTTTTAAATCTTTTAATGTTAATGTTCTGTTCTTTATAACAATGCCACTAAAGCTTTGCTAATTAAGAATAGTCCATTAACAAATAACATCATTTACAAAATTCCTTTTAAAGACTGCCCGTCTTTTTATGTCGGTCAGTCAAGCAAAGATTTAGATGTACGAATAAGGCAGCATATGTATTCGGTTGGAACAGCCCAGACTTCAAATGCACTATTTATCCATCTGAGCGAAATATCTCATTGTGTAAATTGGGGCGATAGCTGTGTAATTGCTAGATGTAATGATTATGATTATATTTCAAGAAATTTACTGGAATCCGCAGTTATACAAATCACTTCTAAAAACTGTAAATCTTAGTCTGGGATTGTACCATTTGGACCCATATTTTTGTAAAATATTTATGAAGGACGTTAAATTGGTTGAATTAACTACTAATTAATTAGTCCCACATGTTTCTATTTATTAATTTTCCTTATTTTATTATATTTTTTCTCATGCTCTTGTATCCTTAATCTAGCATTCGGGATTTTGCTAATTTTGATCCTAAACAAAATGTATTGTTTTCTGACTAAATTACCTGTGACCACGTGTGGGTAGCTGCTAAATCTTTAATCTACCCATGGGTGTTTTTTCGTTTCTTAATTGACCTGGACCTTTTGTTAATGCTTCAATGTCCATTTATATATGCTTACTTGTACTGTGTTTCTCATTGTTCTGATCAGTCTTGGCTTTAGTAAAGGGTCGTTAAGACCGAACGATCTCGGCAGCTTTCGTTTTTTATTTTCCTCCATGGCATTAACTTTATTTATTCATAGCATCATGTTTTATATATTTCGTGTTCAAGTTATTCATACACAATATACAATGTATAGATAAATATATATATATATATATATATATATATATATATATATATATATATGTGTGTGTGTGTGAAGTGTGTGTAGTGTGGTGTGTGGGTGTGTGTGTGTGTATATATATATATATATATATATATATATGTATATATTATTATATATATGTGTGTGTGGGTGTGTGTGTGTGTGTGTGTATATATGACTGAGTAAAAGTGTTCTGTAACAACAGAATTCCATCTAATAAAAGGAGCCCATAAAAACACCAAAAAAATTGTAGAGAGAAAAGTACTATATTTCAGAGACTGCTGTCTCTCTCTTCAGGTATATGAATGAGAAAAGTTACAGAAAAGGTGGTATTTATACAAGAGATTCGTCCACAAGTAAGCCAATTTAGGTCACCCCAAAATTGGCTCCCAAATTGGCTTACTTGTGGACGAATCTCTTGGTATAAATACCACCTTTTCTGTAAACTTTTCTCATTCATATACCTGAAGAGAGAGAAAAAACAGCAGTCTCTGAAAATATAGTACTTTTCTCTCTACATTTTGGTGTTTTTATGGGTCTCCTTTTATTAGATATATATATATATATATATATATATATATAATATATATATATATATATATATATATATAATATATATAATTCCGGTTTTTATTCCACCTCCTTACAGGGATCTAATAACGGAGGTTTGATGTTCTTTTATCAAATCATGAGCAATGTTGTCTGTATTTGACACGTATTTTGTGTAGTACTTGACGTCTGGTCAGTTTTGAGAGAATATCTAAGCTGTTCTATTTTGGCGACAAGCTTCGAGTAACTATTTTGCTTGAAACATAGTGCGAAATTATTTAAAGTTTTGCTTTGCGCTTCCACCTTAATTGCGGTAAATTCTTGCCACATCTTGGTCTCATTCATTACAACTCTGACTGTCTTACAGATTTACCAGCAGTACTGTTATGCCTACCTGTATGTCAAACAACAGTGTTATTAGAAACAATTGCAAATTGCATTTACCAAAAGTGATCATAACGCTGTTCTGTGTCAGACCCGCCAAAGGAAATCCTGTTTTAATTTTACGTGTTAACTTTAGAAATGAGTTCTACTTCATTTTAGTTACATCTACTCGTACCTGGTGTGGCCCTAAGTAGTGTTTGCAACTCTGTTTAACATAGCCTACAGTGCTACGGGGCTCTATAGAAACCCCTGTAATATCCCTTGCAATTTCAACTAAATTATACTAAACTAGCAATTTACCAATCCTTACTAAATCTATTATGCCACTGGTGTTTACCCTATAGTATTCTTTTCCAAATAATAAATCATATGTATACAGAAATTATGTATGATAAATTCGTAAAGTACCTAAGTCTACGGGCAGAACCAGCTCCGTTTCAAGGAATCCTTTCTCACCCCCAACCCCTTCGGAGAAGGGGGAGGAGGTAGGATGAAACCGCATTATAAACCATTTTAAGGGTTCCCACTATAACCCTGCCAAGTTTTATGCCCATTGGACCAGCCGTCTGGCCGTGATTGAATGACAAACATACGGACAAACGGAGACATAACGCCCATAGTATAGTAGGATTTCAGCTGACACCTATTTTCTTTTGAACCAATTTTGTAGCTTAGTATACTTTTCAAAGCAATTACTTGACTTCTGTTCGCTGACCCCATTTTGTTGGTCCTTTGTAGTCACTGATTAAGGCAAAGGCATCCATATTAAGCCAAATCTAGTCAATCCACTTAAATCTTTTCCCTTGAACTCAATAAAGGGAGCTGGAAGACGACATATGTTTTAAAGCTGTTTCAAAGATTTTGTATTATTCTTTTATAAAATATATTGGGCTCGAGTTTCATCCAAGAGAAAGGGAGAAAGAAACGGAAAGCAGGGAATGAAAATAGAGAGGTGAAGATTGCAAGGTACTTTTGGGAGAAAAAGAAGCTTTTTAAAGTAAAGGCGGAGAGGAACAATAATATGCAAATGGATCTCAGTGAGATCCTGTCCGAAGAAAATTCAGTTCACGGGCCGATAGATATTTTGTAAATGTCTTAACGTTGGAAAACTAAAGGGAGGCGGTATAAGAGTTAGGTGTAACTCTAAGAATGATTGCGCAAGTGACAACTGAGGATGTAAACAGGGAAGTATTCCTGCAACCGACTGGATTAACAGTGAGATGCTACTGTATGGTGTCGATAGTGCGGTTAAAGGGCTGTCCAGCATATGCATGGAATGCCTGGATGAAGGAGAGATTCTGATGGAGGAGGCGAGAGGACCAATTCATCGTTCATTTGCATAAGGGCAGAGTTGACAGAGGAGAACAGGAATTACAGGGGCCGAACGTTATATAGTCTAGTATACTAATGAGGGTGTCAGGTAAGTGTCTGAGCAAGTACGACAGGTGACAGTGGGTGGAAAATTGAGTAGGTTTTAATGTGGAAACGCGTATATGGATATCAAGAGTTTGTTATGAATAAGTTATGAATGAATCAGTCATATTAAGAATTTGAGAGCAAAGGGAAAAGCTGTGCATGGCACACATGGACTTGGAAAAACCTTTAAAAAAGACGTGATAGATACGAAAATGTGGAGGTTGCTCAAAGCGCGTGTACAAAAGATAATTTGTTGAGATATATTAAAACTTTTTATGAGGAATATGTAAATGGGAGTGATGAAATCCAAGATAAATCTAAAAAAAAAATAATGTGCGGACAGAGTATGCAAATTATCACTATAGGGAGTGAGAAATAATGAAACTGAATCTTCCAAAAATGAGCTTCTCTTGAATGGAAATTTAGTCTCAGATTGAAAAAAGGTCAAATAAACAATGGGCAACCTGAATCAAATTTAGAAATACAAGGATATTTTTTATTAGGTGCAGGCCAGAGAAAAACCAGTTGGCAAAAACTGCCAAGACCCTGAAGGAAGCAGGAAACCATCCTCTTGAAAGAATTGATTGTAAAGGAATCGGGAAAAACAGGAACAAGCGGAGAATTCCAAAGCTTTACATAGAGGGAAATAATAGTGTCAGCGAGCAAGACAATCCTATGATAGTTTGTTCGTCGAGGGTACCCATATCTTCTTATCATAAGGTAAACTATCTTACCTGCCTGCAATAACAGGAGCGTCACCCAAATTAGGCCAACTGATTTGGACAAAACCATCTTCTAGGTGCTGGATGACCGGAAATCACACTAGAAACAGGAATACTGGAGAGTCTGAAAAAATGGTTATCACACTACGAAACGCTCTTTCCTTAGCAATGACAATTTCTTCAACGTGTCCTGCATTTTCTCCACAAATAATAATAATAATACTTGTTTCCTTTGAGAGCAGCGTGATCTCTCGTGAAATACTCTCCTCTTCTTGTTATCTGAGCGATTTATGGACACGTTAAGACGAAGCTCTTCGTATACATGAATGCGGAACCTTACTGTGAAACTCAGTCTTTCCCAGTTCAATTTCCTGATTTACACCAAGTCTGTCTCATCTCGTTGCTGGCCACTTACTTGTAATGCTGTTACTTCGCTCTTCTAGCAACGGAAGCTACGAAACATCTAATATTACAGTGAATCATTCACCCTCCACTTGCAGTTTCCAAGCATTGACCATTAACGTAATTATTATCTTCGTACAGCTACAACTCTTGATACAAGTGTCAGAGCTCACCGTGTAACGTTAAATTCTTCTTCTGCAAAGTTCTGAACATTCATTTACTCACTTAAAAGTTCTTAATAATCTATTATACAGCTACCATCCACCTTAATATCTTACGTACGCAAGTTGGTTTGGTTAACTGGACACTACAGTTGTGACTTAGTTTCCTTCCGAAAGGTCGATTTTCGTACCATGCGCAACTTCCCTTTGAAGTTCGGGGAAAGTATTTCAAATGTAAGCTCGACGCTTTACATAGACCTTTAAAACATTTTAAACGGCATTTTCCTGCTGCAATCGACCTTACAAGTCCACGGAAAACATGACTGCGAAGCCTAAGCGAGCAATCAGTGTTATAACGAACAGCCACAAGAATAATGTATTTTTCTGCGAATTCCCTTTCTACGTAGACATTCTTCACAGCAGAGCAGAAGCGACGACCGACAGACAAAAGCGACGAAAGGACGACTAACAGCGCCAGTCTCCTATACGGTCTAATCAAGGGATGTCCTCCTTCCCACGGACCCAAGCCTTAGAAGGCCAGCGACGTGACCCTCCGATTATCAAAATTTAAAAAAACATTCCACTTCGAAGACTTAAGGAATTGACACGGTTTCATTGGTCCAGCAGTGGGCCAATCACGACGTCAGAACATGACTAATCATCGACTAGAAAACCCTAACCAATAAGGTGGGTTCATTTTCGGATAGTGGATACTTTGTGTTCCCGTTACAAATGTATATGAGCTTGTTTACGCCG